>NW_011499892.1:1206795-1227522 GCF_000495115.2 Populus euphratica
TTCCAGATATGACTAATTACAGAATAGTGTTCTGGTTTGGACTACACCGGCATCTCTTTTCTAACTTTGGTTATCTCTTTGTCCTTTCAATTTCAGTTCTTAAATTCATCAATCAATCCTTTCATTTATGTGATAGGCCTGCATTTAAAATGAATATTTACCACAAATTAAAGGTATCTAATAATATTAGATATATTATTATAAAACATGTTTTAGTTAACGAGTTATTGATACTTCAAGTGCAAAATGATGATATAAAACCTTGATAAAAATGCATTTTTAAATACTAATCAAAAACCAATAAGAAGAAATAACTAATGAAGAAAAAGAAAAAAAATCTAAATTAACTAGGATAACCCTTCAAATCAAGTTAACCCATCAAACTTGGGATCTGTGTCATGAAAATTTGATAACTAAATAAAAAATTGACAGATTTACCTATAATTAATTGGGTTAACCCGTCAAGTTAACATGTTAAACTCGGGATATGTGTCATGAAATTCTGATAATTAAATAAAAAAATTTAACATTAACAAACTAAACTAAATAAAAAAATTAATTAAACAATAATTTAACATTAATAAACTAAATTAAATAAAACAATTCATTAGAAGAAAAAATAAAAACAAAAAAAAACAACTACAATAATTTTTAGGATATATTATAATATAATGGAATAATATAATATAATATAATATTAATAATGAGAAAAGTTAAAAGGCTTAGGAAAAGCTAGAGTACTTTCTCATGCCTTTTAAAGTAATAAAGATTAAACTATTTTATTCTAATATATTTATAAATAAAAAAATTAATTTTTTCTATGAAATGTTTTTTCATAAGTTATTCATTTTTTTTCATTTTTTTTTAGTTTTTGTTGTCAAACTAACTTGAATTTTGAACATTTTAATAATAAACAAATTCATTCAAACTACATCAATAAAGTTAAAATTTATGGTAACTTTATTGTAATTTAAATTATGGTCAGCTCTTTTTTATTTTATTATGAATTAGAATGGTAAAATTTAAAAAAAAAATTGATCTTTAAATTTTTTTACACAATTAAAACATTTTAAATATAAATTAGAGATCAATTATATTTTTTTTTGGAGGGGGGTCGATAGTTGAATGGAAAGAAAAAAAAACTAGAGTGACAAATACAGGTAAAATTGATAGTACTAGCGTAATTTATTTAAAATTTTTATTTTTGACCCTTATCTTTTTAGGAAATTAGGTATTTAGTCTCTATAATTTTTTAAAAATATATTAAACTTTATTTTCTTTATTTTTTCAGTTTTATTTGGTTGGAAGAGAGAAAGATCACTAAATTACAGTTTAAAAAGAAAAATTTGTCATTGTAGAAAATTTAAACCACAAATAACTATAATTTTTTTATCAAAAAATTCTACATAACGAGAGGATAAAAATTATGTTTTCTCTTTATGAAAAACATATATGAGTCCATCAATATTTTTCATTTCATATTGATTTAGAGTTTTGAATTATTTTTTTATGACATATCATCTCCTACTGCTAACAATCATCACTTTTTTTTTTAAAGAATACATGCCCGCACATGAGCCCTTTCTACTTGGGCTAGGCACGTGACCTAACTTTTTTTTAAAAACAAATACATGTGTTTTGTGTGTTTTAAAATAAATTAATATTTTATTTATACTTGTTCTCCATGACTCTTTTTCTTATTTATTCTTTTCTAATTAGCAATTAATTAGATTTTTTTATTTATTAAAAAATTAATATGAATCATATATATCTTTTTTAATATATCTTTTTTATATTAAATGTTTTTTGTATACCTATTTGAATATGTACGCATAGTATTTTTTTTATATTAGATACAAGTTCATCTCTATTGTAATTTTATTTCCATAAAAAAATTTGTCAATTGTGGTTAGTATAACTTATATTACAATATTAAATATCTTGATTTGTCTCTTAATTTTCAAACTTATGTTTTCATTTGTTGTTATTGGTTTTTATTAATTTATTTAAATAATAGTTCATGACCTATTTAATTTAATGTGTATATAAGTTTTTTTTATTTATATTTATATTTTTTTAATTTAAAAAACACATTGAGGTATTCTAGAAGTTCAGTTTTTTTTTATCATGTATTAATGTTTCCAATGGAATCTCCGTTCTTATAATTTTTTTTTTTATCTATACTTTTATAAAAGTTTATTTATTTTTAATTTTACCCTTCAATTTAAGTTGACAATTCATTATTTTTTTTTTCATCCTTTTTTGTTTTTCTTTTGTTGATATTTTTGTTATTTTTAGTTTAAATTTCGAAGTTAAAATTTGTTACTGCACTTTAATTTATTATATTTTTGGATTTTAACTTTTATTTTTTTTGAATTTTTTTATCTGTAATTTTTTTATTTTATATTTTAACATTTTATTTTTTATATATTAGGTTTCGTGATTATATCATACATAATATTTCAAATTTAAGGGTCAAGTCAAGTGTAAATAGTTTTTTGTTTTGTTTTATTTTCTAATATTATCATTTAATATTATTTTTTAAAATAATATCATCAGTTTTTTTAATTTTTTTCAATCAAATTAACCTTAATTTATTTAAATAATAGTTCATGACCTATTTAATTTAATGTGTATATAAGTTTTTTTTATTTATATTTATATTTTTTTAATTTAAAAAACACATTGAGGTATTCTAGAAGTTCAGTTTTTTTTTTTATCATGTATTAATGTTTCCAATCGAATCTCCATTCTTATAATTTCTTCTTTTTTTTTTCATCTACACTTTTATAAAAGTTTATTTATTTTTAATTTTATCCTTCAATTTAAGTTGATAATTCATTGTTTTTTTTTTATTTTCATCCTTTTTTGTTTTTCTTTTGTTGATATTTTTGTTATTTTTAGTTTAAATTTCAAAGTGAAAATTTGTTACTGCACTTTAATTTATTATATTTTTGGATTTTAACTTTTATTTTTTTTGAATTTTTTTTTTTGTAATTTTTTTTATTTCATATTTTAAAATTTTATTTTTTATATATTAGGCTTCGTAATTATATCATACATAATATTTTAAATTTAAGGGTCAAGTCAAATGTAAATAGTTTTTTGTTTTGTTTTGTTTTCTAATATTATCATTTAATATTGTTTTTTAAAATAATATTATCAGTTTTTTTTAATTTTTTTCAATCAAATTAACCTCACACACCTTTTTTAATTAAAATGTTGATTTAATATTTGTTAAACAACACATAAGTTTAAAATGTAGAAAATTTTATATATAAAAAGGTATAATTTAATTGATAAAATTTTAGATTTATTTTTTAAAAGTTATTAATTTAAATTCTATAAATTTTAAAATTATTAGATATTTATATGATTATAAATTTTAAATTTTTTAAAATTAATTAAGATATTGTAGGTCGGATACCTAATAGAGAAAAAATCTATCTTCTAAGCACTCTGTCACGCGGTGGTGGCCAGCAGTCACATGACTTTCGTTAACTGTCATGTCATATAAGCACAAGCAAGAGGAGAAGACTGCGAATTAGATATTTAGTGATTTTCGTGCTGGGCAGGGGGTGCTTGTGACCACAAAAACAAAGAGCGCTCAGATATTTATTCGAAGGGTCACCTCTCTAGAAGGTGAACACTGCGACTTAGATATTTTTGTATCCATGGAGAATGCCTCCGAGTGTGGTTGGTATTATTTTTTAAAATATTAATATTAATATTTCAAAATAATTAGAGAATTTCACTTTTCTTTTCATCTTTTTGGACGGCATGAACAAGGAACCAAATCAAGCTTAAAACCCTTGAGATGCATATCGTATGGAAGGCTTTCAGCTTTGACATTATTATTATTTTTTTAAAAAGTAATAACTTTGTAAACATCACCTTATTGTTTTCAATGATCGGACATATCGAGGAAATCTCTCTACCATGTAATTCTGGAATTTGGCATTGACTCTAAAAATCTAATTTTAATGGGCAAACCGTTAGGAGTTATTTAAAAACAAAATAACATTCTACTTTTCATAGATCCTGTTTAATATATAAATTAATGTTTTTCTATACAAAAACTATATATATATATATACACACATGGATTTATTGACTCAATTAGAAAATCTTTGTAAGGTATGACTCAAGAATTACTTGTTTTCTCATTAAATTGATATCATCTTGAATCCCGTACCTTGCTTTTCTTAGTGTTCGAAAATTATTTAATTAATATGATTGAATAAAGTATAAATAAATAAAAATTTAATTTTAAAAAATCATTAATTTTTTAAAATTTAATTATTGATTTATAGTACCTAATCAAAGATTAATAATAATAAAAATTAATTCTTCAATATTTTAACTTTTATAATTCACTATAAAAAAAATGAAGGAAGAGATTTTAGCTTTAATTTCTTAGATTTTTTGATATACTTTATCACCTCATTTTTAGTTTTCATTCTATTTAATGACTTGTTTTTTCTCTTAAATTTAAAGCTTGAGTTAATGTTTTGTTGTGAAATATTTGAGTTTTTTTCTAGTTAAAAAATCTATTTATAGGTGTATCTAAACATGTTATACATATCCTAATCGTATAGATAACGAGTAAAGTTTTATAAATAAATGATTTATTATTAATAATAATAAAAGTTTAAATAATTTGAAATGCTTCAACAACTAAATATTATTTTTTTAATTTAAGAATTGTCATTTTAATTTTTATTATGCCTATTAGGACTTCAATCTTATATGTATTGCATGTTTGAGTATATATTTAGCATGCATAATAATATTATTTGTATTGTATTGATGTTGAAATCATGTTTATTTTGAATTTTATTTTATAAATTTAAAATTATATACACTTTAAGTTACTTTAAATAATATTTTATATGCTGTATACTCTTATAATGATAAACTAAATACCAATATTGCTAACTATCTAAGATAATACAATATATTCTTGCGGTGCGTTTGAAAGTTTCACGCCACTAAACATGCCCTTGCACTTTTCATCATTATTCATCTAATTACAATCCCTTCCTTCTCTTTTTATTTTATTTAAAAAATAATAATAAAAGAGTGAATAAATTCTAATGAATTGGTCTTGCAACCAAAGGTGATATATTTGTACGTGCATATAGCGACGTTTGGAATTCCAGAGAGGTTTGTATTGCTTGATTAAATGGATCGACCGGCGGATGTGATGTGAGCGACAGATACCGGTCAATGTCGTGATCGAAGCTTTCACTCCATCACCCACAGGACCCGGCTCGATTGTTAAATCAAAATGGTTCCTGAATCTAGGTTCAGATATGGCTTTTCTTCTTCTTTTTTAAACCCTCGATGAGGGAGCAAGGTGTACCAGAAAAAAAGTGAGGAAGCAAGGCCGTCCAGAAAATGACTCAAGAACAATCATTCGTCGGATCGACTCGCGTGCTTCGCTTTCGAAGATAAACTTTTGGAGTGAGAGAAAGCTTTAGGTGACCCAACGAGAGGAAGGAACACTAAAATAAAGGATGGGCTCCAAGAGAGGTAAAAATTGACATTACACCTACATATTCCATGCACCGACGGGTTTACCATAGTTTTCATGGCGTATGGTTCTTGCTGATGTTAAAGTTATGGAAATGGAGGTGTGCCAGGTGGCCAGCGCACCGGGTGGTGCTTAATTATTACTTGTGGCTCTACTACCAGTCCGCCACCACCTTAGCATTAGTTGCACCGGTCACCATAAATGAACTCGATCATGGCGTAACCTGCAAGGAACGTTCCTGGGAAATTCAAAGAAGACGCGGCCTAGAGCCGGATGATTTGGAAACATCTAAAATGTTCTTAGAACTCTTGCACGAGGGACTACGGACAGCTACAGGCTCGGTAGGAAATTACGCAAGCCGGGTTTGGAATTTGGATTCCAGCTATTATTGACCACAACGTTTCTCTACTTGGCGTTTTTCACTTGTTTTTTTAATTTTAAAATGATTTTAAATTTTTTTAGATATTTTAATATATTAATATAAAAAATAATTTATAAAAAATTAAAAAATATTATTTTAATATAATTTTAAACAAAAAATATTTTAAAAAATGACCATGTTTCCAATCAATCAACATACACATCAAATTCATTTTGCCATCACATGGAGTGGCGGAGCTACTCTAGAAATTTATTCAATTATACAGTTTATTTCGCTCCCTATGGTTTCATAAGTTATTCAATTATATCATTAAAATTGTAAATTGGACCCTCCTAAATGCTTATAAAATAAATGGTTTCTCGTTAAAAAAAATATATATATATCGGGTGGTTTTAGCTTTTTATATGAAAAAAATATCGGGTGGTTTTAGCTTTTTATATGAACATTTAACAAGGTTACAATATTTCTAATTCATTTAGATAATTATTTTGAGTCCTGGCTCAAGTCATCAAGGACAACATATCATTTATATATATATATTCAAAAAAAACCTGTTGTCTGCCCTTTATAGAAAAAAAAAAAACCAATATGCCAATTGCATGGGAATTTCTCAGGGCACGTCCCTAGTGTTTTTTTGATTGACCCGTCCTAGCATAGCTAGACTCTTTTCTATTGCCTTTTTTTTATTATTTAAATTTTATTATTTAGTTTGAAATTTTTATTTTATTTTGATCATTAGTATTAGACTAAGAATTAACTAATTTTTATATATTTTTTACCATATATTAAAATAAAAAAATTAATTCAATAAAATTCATGACCATATCATAGATTTTATGAGTTGAATAAAGTTAATTTAGCATTTTTTTAAAAATATATAATTTAATTTAAAACAAATAGTCAATTCAACTATTTTAAAATTTGAATCATCATAACAAATTTAATAACAATACCACACATTTTTTTTTAATAGTATAGGTATTTTTTTTTATATCGAAAGCAATTTTTATCAAAGCCGCAATGAAAGCGCAAGAAATAAATTAATCAAAACAACTAAAAAGAGGAGGCTTTATAAATATGAAAAAACCTATGTCAGGCGCATGGCCCCCCGGGCCCCACACCCATGCTTTGTTGTGAGAGGCTATTCATTTCTTTTTGTTTAACCTTTAGGTTTTCCTTGCCATTTTTTTTTAATGTAGAGTTTTTATTAAATTTTATTATTTAATAATATAATGTTAGCAAATAATTTTTTTATATAATAAAATAAAAAAATTAAATCAATTCAAAGATTTCATAATTCCAGTTGCATATTTAATGGATTGGCTGGAATTAATCTAATTGTTTTCTTTTATTAAAATATCTAATTAACAAAATTACATGGAAAATAATTCTGTTTAAACTATTATAACAAGTTTAATTATAATATCAAAAAATTTATAGTGATGTAAGTATTATTTTCTATATCATAAAAAAATTAAGTTCACATTATGCGAGAAATAAACTAGTATAATTTATTATATAGAATGCACCAATTCATTACTTTGATTTAAATATTAAAATCGTTTATATTATTTAAAATATAATGAAATTATTTATTTTTTTATTTAGATGACAATAACTTGCACAAAAGTTGAAAAAAAAATGTGAGCAAGTAATATATATTAAATTGAAATCTTTCACTTTAATTAATAACTTAAATAAGTCATATTTACAAAAATAGATAAATCTAATATAGTAATTATATACTGACACTTTGACTTGTTTTTCTTACTTTAAATCTAATAAAATAAAAAACTAGAGGCAACGCGAACAAAAGAAATCTGTATCTGTCTCGGTCGCCTTGGATTCGTGTCTTCTCTCAGAAACCAATTCTCCTGATTTGGCTACATTGAAAAACCCTAGATTCCTCCAACAGGTACTAAGAAACAGCCCGGGTTTTTACTTTTCTTTGTTTACTTTCAACAGGTACTAAGAAACAACCCGGGTTTTTACTTTTCTTTGTTTACTTTAAACCTTGCTTGATTCCAGCTCTAACCGGGTTTTGAAAATCATCACTTTTTTCAGCACAAAATAACACATGTAGTGATATACAATTACATGATATATTTTTTTAAAAAAATTGATAAATATTTTGATTTGAATTTAAAAAATAACTTGTATCCTAAGATTTAAATTTTAAAAAAATTAAGGACGGTCTTCCTGGTCAATAGACAAACCATTCTGGGTTCATAGACTAGTTAACAGTTAGCCACAAAAGTAGCTGAAAGATGCCCCTGGTTTTGTTGTTGTTATTGTTATTTTTCCTGATCATGCCCATGATTCATGCTTTATATGATCAAGAAATTTATTCAAATGTGCCACCAAACATAAGCTTACCAAAATCACCTCAGAATACCATATTTTAGATGTATAATAATCAGCTTGTAAATTAACAAACTGTAGAGAGAAAAAAAGAAGAGCAAAACCCTAAATCTTGCCGTCGATTGATTTCAAGAGGATCTTAAAAACTCCAACAACCCATTCAAATCCCTGGCACCTAAACCCCCATAAGACCATTACTAACACCACTGAGTACTGATCTCCGACTTCTAACCCCAACCCTTTTTTTTTATATCTAAATTTAACCAAACAACTATTATTCAAAAATCATAACCATCATCATCAAGCAACTGCTGGGTTCTCGTCGGAGGAAAAAACATCAGATTCAGAGAGGGAGCCCTTTCCCTTGCGATCAGCAGAATCATCATCACCATCGGGATCCCGAGCAGGATCAGACTTGTCCATGGCGGAACGAGCCTTGTCGAGGAAGGGTTTGAAAGCCATCTCAATAGCTAGCCACCCAAATGCAAGAGCCCCAAATACAACCACCGCCTGTTTCGCTGGCTTCATCCCCATCTTCTTCTTCTTCCTTTCTTTCCTCAGCCGCTGATCTCCGTGTTGATTAGGTACTGTTTTAAGCTTTCTATGCAAGCTAAGCTTGATTCCCTTGGATGGATGTGTTTATATGTGATGGGAGAGGGAAAGTAAGAAAAGGTTCTGCTTGTTTTTGATATCGATTGACGGTCAGGATTGGGTTTGAGCTAGGGCTATCTGGGGAAGGAAATTTGTCTGATTGTTCCTAGTTACCAAATTCAAATTTTGAATCAAATACCCTCCTTAGTAAACAAAATTAATTCCATAAATTATTTTAAATAATAATAATAACAAAAAATTAATAACAAAATACAAATAACAAAAAAAAAACAAATTTAATATAAAAATCAAAAATTCAAAATTCAAAATTTTTTTAAAAATATATAACAATGAAAAGATTAATAACAAAATTTTATATAATCAATAAATAATAAATAATAAGATATTTTTAATTTTTTTTAAAACTTGAAAGCATTTTCTTGTAATAATAAAAAAAAACTTTTGTAAAAATTAAAAAAAAATTAATTACAAAATTGCTTTTACCAACTTCTATAATAATAAATAAATTAAAAAATCATTGTTTTATGGAACAAATACACTTCAGAAAATTGTCTTTTCCTTTTTGTTGTCTTGACTATATTTTTTTATTGAGGCTATCGGTATAAACAAGGGGTATACCCGTCGTTTCAAAATCGATACACGGTGACTGATAAATGGGAAGAAAAGACAACATGCTAGGATTTAATACGAAAGAACTAGCAGGCCCAACAATAATCGGAAACAATTCTCATGATAAACCTTGCCAGCAGTTGGAAAGAATGCGCAGATGGGTTTTAGGCGATCATCTGATCAGCCAGCCAACTTTGTTATGTATCAGCAGCACAACTAAGCAATTAAAAGAGACATTTAGACGGTTCGAGCCATCAATCAGGCCACCGGAAGTGGATTTTTTAACCACTCGCTCCAGTTGCGCAGTACTATCCGCTACATGCAGGTAATTCAAATCAGAATGTTCCATGAATGATAGCATTCCAGCATTGATTAATGAAACTGGATACAGAAGAGTAACATGACGTAAGCTCATCACTTTTGATCTTCGGGTTGAATTTGAAAAGGATTCACCGACAGACAAACTCGAGTCCTGCAATTTGCTTCCATATGGCAAACAGCAAAATAATGCAGTAGCATTCTCTTACTGTTCCTGACTTTACCAGCAGATTCTTGCTACAACATAGGTGTTTACATAGCCAGACGCTGCAAAAATTTAAGCAAGCAAGACATCATTAGCGGCCGCGGCCACGTCCACGGCCTCGGCCTCTACCACGACCCAGAGGCCTCCCTGAAATTTTTAGAAGAATGAAAATTATTAGCAATCTGTTATAAGTAGGAAAAGAAACATTGTGTAACATTTAAATGTAGTTGAAGCCAAAAAGAAGTTAGCAATACCAGCTGTTGGCTTCTTAGGTTTGACCTTAGGTGTCTCCTCGATCAGCAAAGTCTCAAGATTCAAGCTGTCAGGAAGGATGTAATAACGAATGTTGTTGCCCCTCACACTGAGATGATCCAAAGTTACTGGATTTTTCCCTTTCACTGTTAATTTCACTGTTTTCAGATGAGTGTTCATGCTGATATCAACACCTACAATTGGCAAATCAACCAGTTAGAATTGTCATTGCTTCACCTGTTCCACCATATGCACAGTAAAGGAAAATTGGAATATCACCTAATAACACTCCTCTAAAACCCCTAAAGTTGAAATTCATAAAGGATCAGAAAGAAATTCAATCCCAGAACAAATTTACCTTGTAAGAGAAACTCGTAAAATATTTCAAATTCCCCTCCATCATCAAATAACTACAAAGACAACAGGGCTCTGGAAAGTCTCACAATGTCACCACACTTTAGGAAGTACTATACTTGAACATGTGTTGTTCCCATAACATATTTGGATGACTCATCAATTCATGGGGCCAGCCTAGGTCAGGGGCATTATAGTTAGCATTTAGCATACTCAATCTCTAGGGGTAAAAAAGCTTATCACGAATATCGTAAAGAAGACAAGATTCGTGGAAAAGGATGGTGCTCCAAGAAATATAGCAGCCAGCACTTATTCTCCATCACCTTAACTCCAAACTCTGCCTTAGGTAAGAGACTAACCTCCGGATTTGAAAATTCAACTGTTAGTTCAAGCTATTAAATTCCACGAAAGAAAATTCCATAACCATAGATGGAATTGCCCATCGGTCCAAATGAGAAGCAAACTATCTTCTTTTCCTAAATCAATATTCATATAAATTGAATTAATTTACTGCATACTCTAAACACAAGACAATAATCTCCATTATGAAAATTACAATCTACCCAGTAGTTCATATGCAATTTATCAGAACATAAGGCATTCCACTTTACGGTCTATTTAGTCCAGAATTCCCCAGCCCATCAAACACAACTTCATTCGTTTACTTTTTGTCAACTGACTCCACCCCGGATATTTTTCATTCAACAAATCTACCAAAATCTTTTTGCACATGAAGAAAAAGAAGATACCAATGGGGAAGAACAATCTGCAGCAGAGTAGGCATACCAACCCTCACTTTGGAGCTGTCAATGATCCCATATCACAAATCTATCTTTTGCACGACACAGCCAAAACTCCCAAAATATACCATAACAAAGTGAGTAAATTGTCCATAATATTGCGCATCTTCATCCATAGATCAGCTCCCCTAAGAATCTACGGGGATAAAATAGCTGACGAACTTCTTAAATCTGGAGGTCGATAATAGCCCAGATAAATACAAGGGTTTAACAAAACCCCGGGTAGATAAAACTAAAAGAATGAAGGTAATAGAGATAGAAATAGAAACCTGTGATGGTTCCGTGAACAACAGTTCCGTTCTTCAGTTCAATTGAGACGGTCTCATTGTTCAGCTTCATCAAAAACCTAGAGACGAAAAGGATTGATAAAATAACACAACGATCAGATTATTAATCAACAACAGAGAAGGGAGACAAAGATAAGTTAGTAAAAACTAACCTGACGAGCTTCATTGTGGAGTTGGAAGGGAAGAGAACGCTAGCAAGCTAGCTAGGGTTTGAAGAAGCAAGAGCAAAGGCCAGTGTTGGAAGCCAGTGTTGCTTTTTTCTATTTGGAAATTTGAAAGGGAGAGAGATGATCTGCTGCTATTAGGGCTCTCCCTTGCTTTTTTCTATTTGGAAATTTGAAAGGTTTAGAGCTTGCCCTAAACGGTGCCGTTCGGTAGTTTAAAAAAATGACGATGATATTATATAATTACTAGTAAGCACTGTAATGTTTTTTAGCTCTCACGACGCCGTTTGGCTAAAAGACGGTGCGAAGTAGGAACCTGCAAATTGCGAAAAGGCTCCCTACTGGCAGGTCTCCTGCTCTTTTAGCCTGTACTATGGTTATGCTTCTCCATCCTAAAACAATACAGCGAAATTAAATAAATGATTGGTCATATATAAAAATACAAATTATATTTTGAAATTTTATTCAAGCTGGAATAATTCTATGAAATAAAATAATATAAATTATATTTTAAAAACTATAATTCTTTAAAATAGTATCAAGGCCTTTCATATATTTTGGTTTTCTGCGTTTCTTGATTTCATTTTGAGTGAAAAGTGCTTGCTCTGCTATATTACACAAGTTAATGATAGTATGACTAGTAATGAAGATCTGGGCAGCAAGTGAGGAACTGTGTCACCGACTGTCTTAATCACCTACATTTTCTTTCATGGTTGATGCAACATGAATATAACAAATTGAATCTTAACAGAGATTAATTACTTCATGTGGAATTTAATACTAGAATTTCTCGGCACTGAAAAGCTTGCTCTTTTTTATGCAAAGAAGATGAGATCAACTGTCCCCTATTTCTTTCTTTGTTCTTTTAGTCTTTATGCTACATCGGCCAGGCATTACAAATTTGATCCCGTATCAACTCTTCTCTTGTCAGAAATAAGAAACAGAATGGTTCTTTTATTTCCTTTATGATACGATACTGTTTTGCTCTCTTCAGATGACTAGGATCGTCGTATCTGGAGAATACATTCACACCTTTTCCAGTTTTCTTTAATTTTGATGTCTCATTAATTATAACAGTGTCCATATTTTAATGTATGATCTAGGGATAATTACTTACAGCTCTTAATGTAGATCTATTACTGTGCCTCGTGGGAAAGCTGACGGAACCGGATATATGATGCTAGTAACCTGGGATGGATGTAACTTGATAGATAGGAATTTTCAATTCCGAAGAGTTGAGGTGTGGTTTCTCTGAAAACAAGTGAGGTGTGAAAGACAATACAGAGAAAGATGGTTTTGACTTAAAGTAGCCAAACCATGTATATTATTATAATTATAAAGACATTACACAGTTGTGGTGATAAGCATTACAATAACAACAATCATAACTCTCCGGATGATTACAATAGAGTACAAGTTTAAATATAACACAGTAAGCATTTGAAATCAAGCATCCTGATTTGTAGGGAGCACGACAATGATATCTTTGATATTCTTAACACCTTCCCTCAAATTAGTGGGCAGGGAACATACCAATAATTTGTCACGCAAGATACAAAACCGATCAGCAGTATGGCCCTTGGTGAAGATATCTGCAACTTAATTGCCGGTGTTAATATAACGAACAACGACATCTTTGTTAACAACCTTCTCTCGAATAAAGTGATAATCAATTTCGATATGCTTGGTTCGTGCATGAAAGATAGGATTAGAAGCCAAAGACATAGCACTGAGATTATCACACCAAAGTGTAGGTGGTGAAGGTAAATAAATTTGCAATTCTCGCAAAAGCATACGAATCCAATATACTTCAGCTGTTGTTAAGGCCAAACTCCGGTACTTTGCTTCAGTACTAGATCTAGAGACAACAGGTTGTTTCTTAGAGGACCAAGAAACTAAACACTGACCAAAATAGATGCCATAGCCACTGGAAGAACATCTATCATCAGGATTACCCGCCCAATCTGCATCACAGAAGGCATGTAAGGCAACAGTACTGGGTTTATAATGGAGACCAAAATCAGGAGTATGCTTTAAGTAACGAAGAACTCGTTTTGCCGAAGTCCAATGGGTACTGGTAGGTGCCTGTATATGCTGACATAACTGATTTACTGAATATGCAATATCAGGACGTGTAATTGTAACATATTGTAAGGCTCCAATAATATGACGGTATTCAGAGGGATCAATTAATAGTTCACCATCAAATTTCGACATCTTTGAACTAGAAATGCAGGGAGCCTTGTAAGGCCGAGAACCAACCATATTTGCACAATCAAGTAAATCAGCAATATATTTAGACTGTCATAGATGCAACCCCGTCTGATCACGTGCAGCTTCTATGCCTAAAAAATAACTCAAGTCACCTAAATCCTTCATCACAAACTCACATTGTAATTGTGAGATAATAGAGAAAATCATAGAATCATCATTGCCAGTGATGATGATATCGTCGACATACACTAATATAAAAATATGAAATTTATCTTTATGAAGGGTGAAGAGTGAGTAGTTGACTTGAGAACCAGAGAAGCCAAGATTGCAAAGTGCCTGTGAGAGACGAGTGAACCAGGCTCGTGGGGCCTGTTTTAGGCCATAAAGAGAGCGATGCAATCGACGGACAAAATGAGGATGTTCAACACTGATAAACCCCTGTGGTTGCTCCATATAAACTTCCTCATCAAGGTATCCTTGAAGAAAAGCATTGGAGACATCAAGTTGTCGTGTTGTCCATCGAAACTGTACAGCCAAGGCTAAAATAAGACGAACAGTTGTTGGTTTAACAACTGGGCTGAAAGTCTCAAAGTAGTCGATGCCGGACCTTTGATCAAATCCTTTGGCAACTAACCGTGCCTTGTAACGATCAATAGAGCCATCAGGTTTCTGTTTGATCTTGTAAACCCATTTGTTGCGGACAATATGGTGAGATAAAGGTCGTGGACAGAGTGACTATGTACCATTTTTCAATAATGCTTTGAACTCAGATTCCACAGCTGCATACCATTATGGTTTAGAGACTGCCTGTGTAAAGGTGTTAGGCTCAGGAGGGATGGTAACTGTATGGAAAAGATGAAGTGGATGACGTGAGGAATAATGGGTCACATAGTTAGGGAATTGGCGAGGTTGAGACTGTCCTGTTTGTGAGCGAGTAATAATATGGTGGACAGGGGAGTGCTCAACAGAAGCCAAAAGATCAGGTGAGTCAAGGAGAGGTGGATGGGGTGGATGATTAGGTGGTACAGGCTCATGTGGTTGAGGTGAAGTCTGAGGGATAGTTGAAACTAGAACTGGAAGGGGAGAGGAAGACATACCAGTGGCTCTGATAAGTGGTGAACATAAATAATTAGTAGGACCTGGAAGGTGAGAGGAAGACATACCAGTGGCTCTGATAAGTGGTGAACATAAATAATTAGTAGGACCTGGAAGGTGAGAGGAAGACATACCAGTGGATCTGATAAGTGGTGAACATAAATAATTAGTAGGAACTGGAATTTGAAAGGGAGAAGAAGACATACCAGGAGGAATCACGACACCAACAGGAGAGTGATTTGGGATCTTTATTTTGGATGGAAAATAGTTTTCATCAAATACAACACTACGAGAGATGTAAACACGTTCACTTATAGGATCAAGGCACCTATAGCCCTTTTGACTTGAGCAATAACCAATAAAAATGCATGGTATACTACGATATGACAATTTATTTTCAGCATATGGACGCAACAAGGGATAACATCGACATCCAAAGTTTCGTAGAAAAGAGTAATTGGGTGCATTTTTGTATAACTTGAAAAAAGGGAGTGTCATTATTTAAAACTGGTGTTGGTAACCTATTGATTAAATATACAGTAGTTAAAAATGATTCAACCCAAAATTTCTTATTGAGGCCAGATTGTGCAAGTAAAGTAAGTCCCATATCAACAATGTGACGATGTTTACGTTCAGCAGTACCATTTTGTTGAGAGGTATATGGACATGTTCGTCTATGAAAAATACCATTTTCCATGAGATATCGAGTAAAAAGTGAGGAAATATATTCTCCACCGTTATCAGTTTGTAAACATTTAATAGGGGATGAGAATTGTTTTTCCACAAGTAGCCGAAATTGAATAAAAGAATTGAAGACATCAGATTTGTTTGCAATTGGATACAACCATGTAAAGCGACTGAAATCATCAATAAATGTGACATAAAATTTAAAACCACTAGGTGAAATAAGAGGTGCAACCCACACATCCGAGTGAACCAGATCTAAAGGACCTGATGTCTCACGATTTGAACTGGAAAAGGGTTGTTGAATGGACTTACCAAGTTGACAAGATTCACATATAAAATTCTTTTGCACCGAACCAACAAGAGGTAAATTAAAATTAGATAAAACATGACGTAGGACAGACTCAGATGGATGACCTAAACGTTGATGCCAAAGAGAGTTAGATGCCTTGATTCCCATAAAAGCAGTTAGTCCTCTGCGTTTATTGTGTGATAAGTTGGAGAGATTGATAGGATAGAGCCCATTTTCACTCGGACCCTGAAGGAGCATGATTCCCGTCTGATTGTCCTGAACCGAATAAGCATTATGTGTGAGATGGAAAGTGACATCATTATCGACACAAAATTTATTGACAGAAAGGAGATTGGTAGCAGCTTGAGGACAATGAATAATATTCTTAAGAAGGAAACGATTATTATCAGAGTGGACAATGGATGAACCAGTATGTTTAATAGACAAACCTGCACCATTACCTACACCGACAGTCTCATTGCCATCAAATGGGCTTTTGGAGTCAAGATTCGCAGCATTATTAGTTACGTGTGCATTAGCACCACTGTCTGTAAGCCATTGACAATTCAGGAATTTTGTATTAATATCAGCAACCATGGCTGCTAGGTCTGTAGGGGGATGACGTCCTTGAAAAGAAAAGTCCATTCGCCGAAAGCAGTCCAGTGCCTGATGATTATTACCTTTGCAAATTTGGCAAGGGAAACGACCACCAGAGTTGGAAACAGGACGAACGTTCTTGGGAGAACTTGAATGGGCATAAAAATTTGGCTTTGCAGCGTTGGTGTTTGAAGACCTTGAAAATTGGAGTTTACGTTTTACAGGCTGAAACTTTGGTCGATTGGTGTATAAAGTAAAAGAGGACGTCTCTGGTGCATGATTGAGTGGAGCATGACGATTCAGAATTATTTTATGATTTAGTAGTTCAGACCTGAAATCAAAAAATGACATAGAAGCCTCCCGAGTGTGAAAAGAGTAAGATGTAATAAAGTGTGTAAAAGTAGGATTAAGACCCCCAATAATAAAGGATATGAGATCGTCATCATCAACTGGTTTTCCAATAGCAGATAGTTGATCTGCTAAGAACTTGGCTTCAGTCAGATACGAGGCACAAGTCAAGGAGCCTTGTTGAAGATTCTGTAGTTGACGTTTCAAGTGGGAGATGCGGGATTTGGATTGAGATGCAAAACGAGCAGCAAGAGACTGCCATGCCAAAAATGAGGAGTCCAAACCATAAAGTGAAGCCACCAGTGCTGGAGAAATAGAGGAGATGATCCAACTTAGCAGAAGTTGGTCACGACTCTGCCAACTGGTGTAAGCAGGATTTATGAATTCATTTTTGGCATCATTATCATCAACAAACATAGCAGGGCAGAGGTTAGAACCATCAATAAAGCCAAGCAAATTGTGACTTTTGAGAATAGGTTTAAATTGGGCAGTCCATGCAAGGTAGTTTGTTTCATCAAGTTTGATAAAAACAAGTTGCGTTGGATTGGGAAAAGTAAAGTGGGATGAGGAGGAGAAACCAGACTCAGCCATGTATATATATATATATATATATTTGGAAAAAGCAGAAGCAGGATCTTTAAAGCGTAAGCTAGATACGCTCTGATACCATGAAAGACAATACAGAGAAAGATGGTTTTGACTTAAAGTAGCCAAACCATGTATATTATTATAATTATATAGACATTACACAGTTGTGGTGATAAGCATTACAATAACAACAATCATAACTCTCGGGATGATTACAATAGAGTACAAGTTTAAATATAACACAGTAAGCATTTGAAATCAAGCATCCTGATTTGTAGGGAGCACGGCAGTGATATCTTTGATATTCTTAACAAGGTGTGCGTGCTTGCCTTTAGACATGGAAAGGTTGTGGTTTTGTAATTGTCTAACTCAGCATGTTTTCATGAGAACTTCTGTGTTCTTTTCTTCGGGGTGTGCCTGAGATGACTCGCAACTATATGTTACTGGATGGAGAGATTATCTTAGATACCGATGAAAATACACAAAAGCAAGAGAGAAGATGCCTCGTATATGATATGATGGAAATTATAAAAAAGATTGTTTCAAGAGTTTTATTTTAAATATTTTCAACTTTATCTGCTGCTTAGAAGATACCTTTCGACAAAAGATAGTATAATTGAACCTCGAGATATGAAGCGTTTCTTGCCAAAAGCTTGAATCCCTACTATAGATATGACCCTGGAACTGGAAGCATTCAGTGTATGTATTACCAGAAGCACAAGAGATTAGCTACCATCCATGTTACTTTCAGAAGATTTGAGGTTGTGTATTTGTTGAAAAACTGATTTCTAGGTTTATTCTGTCAGGTAAGGAGGGATTGGTTTTGGTTTCTTTCTACTGTTACCAAGCTTTTGTAGAAATCCGAAGCAGATGGTCTGATATTCAAACCGAAACTTTATTTGATTTACAGAATTGCCAAACCTGGCAGGATTTTCGGAAGTTTATTTGTTTTGTTTTAACATTACATTTCATAAATAAAAAGTACAAGAAAAGAGAATAGAACTAACATACTGTAGAATACTAAATACATATCGCATATTAATTGAAGTTGGGAAATTAAAGAAGACATTCTCGTTCGTCCAGTTTTCTCGAGTTTCAAAGCTATGAACGGGTTCTGGGTTCTGTCATGGCATAAATGGGATGATCTTTATGTCCGCGCGCATAACAACCTTTTAAAGTGGAAATATGCTCATATGAGCTCAGATGCCCTAAGACCCGTACTCTTCTTTTCCCTCTCCTTTCTCTTTCTATGTGCATGGAAGGAGAGGAAGGGGTGGGGAGCTTGGAAACGGAGCTTGGAAACGGGGGGGGTTTAGAGAGGCGAAGAGAGGGTGGCTAGTTTCGGGAACATTGTAGCCTCTCTCCTACTGATCATCCGTTGCTAGGTTTCCAGGGTTGGGACCATGACGTTTGTCGCCTGAATCGGTAGAGGACTGTCACCGATGGGTTGAACTGGGAAGGGGTAGAAAAGGAGGTTGGTTGCTTAACATATAGATAGTTTCTACCGAGCATAGAAGAAAAGGAAGCAAACGCAAAAGAAGCTTGGAAACAAGAGTATTTTTTTAATCGAGGATTACAGGTACTCTTCTTGTAATTGGCTAAATAATTGGAATTCAATTGTTTAATGTGATTTTGTGCGTTAATTATTTGTTTTATGAACTAAAGCTACTTTGTTTTTTTATGGGTTTTGAGCTTCTGAATTTTTCTCAAATTTTCACTTGGAAAGGCACTGTTTATTTATCCCAATCATCGTCTAAGGTGTTGCCTTCGAGAAATTTTTCGTGGGAGTGTTCCGTTGAGCTTGGGAATTCGTTTAGTAAAGTTGTTACTATTAAAAATATATTTATTTTTGTATTTTAAAAATATTTTTTAAAAAATTATAATTTTAAAAAATAATTTTTAATTAATTATATTTTAATATATTAATTTTAAAAATAATTATTTTTTAATATAATATTCTGATATATTTTTAAATAAAAAATAATTTTAAAAACAATCAGAAAATCAAATAATCAGAATGTGATATTGGGTAGAATAGAAATCAATTTTTTGTCTAATTTGTGAATTTGATAGGCTTTCGTTTTTTACGTGTACTCTTTCGTTTTCTTCTAAATTGAACTCACGAGGGAGCTGAACTCGTGATATTCAGCTCTTCTTCGAGACTGAGATCGTGAGAATCTCCGAGACTGAACATATTACCTGTGAGATTTTAGATATTGAAATGGTTTCTTAAATTTGTTAAAATTTAAGTTTACCATTTTATCTCTTTTAAAAATAATTAAATGGGGGTGTCGTGATTCTATTTTATTTCTGAAAATTAAAACATTGTAAATACCACTTTTAATAGGAATATAATTTTGGCTACCAAGATAAACATATATATATTTCCAGTAAAGTACTAATTGTAAATCTCATAATATTTTTTCTTCAATTTTATACCACCAGGTGTAACAGTTGAGCTCATTGCTTGCCTTTACCCAGCATGGCGCAGGAGTTGTTGTTGTTTGGGTTTGCTTGGATGGAACATCCTCAAAGAGAACACATGCTGGTTACTGATTTCATAATTGCTTTAGGTTCTGTGTTCCCGGGTTCTGTTACAGGTTTGTCTCTCAAGTCGCTGGCGGCTCCTCCTTTTTTTTTGCTCTCAGTCATATTTATGGTGGCACACATGCTCTGAACAGGTTTAAGGGTTTTGTTAAAAAAATTATTTTGACGATTTTTGTTAAAGCATGTTTGTCTTTTTTGTATGTTCCGTGGACATCGACTCAGCTTGGTTCGATATCAACTATGCATACAAAGTTAGGTGCAGATGTATTTAACCAGGATAAATGGTTGCTTTGACCATAGTTTGTTGGATTAAAAAACAATGAAAAAAAAAACTTGGTAACCAGTTAATCAAGCAAGATTCAATTAAAAATCGGATGCTAACATGTTTATTTTTATTTTTTATTAAAATAATATTATTTTAATTAAAAAAACTGATCAAATTAAAATTCAAAAACTAAACTTTAGATCTGTCTAGCCACTAA
>NW_011499892.1:1227741-1259253 GCF_000495115.2 Populus euphratica
TTTTTAAAAAATATTTTTAATATAAACACATCAAAACAATTTTAGAATATAAAAAAATAAATAAAATATTTAATTTTTTTTAAAACATAATTTTAACGGTATTCTTGAATATTACCTTTCATTTCCACGATACTGAAGGCTATCGTTATTCGCATATAAAAAAAAATATAGTCCCTTGTGCTCACCCGTTCACATTGACATAATTGAGAAAATTGTTTGGTCAGGTGCCAAAAAAAAAAATGAGAATGAATTGTTCCTTCAACAAAATATTGTTTGGATGATTGGTACTAAAATAATTTTTTTAAAAAAAAATTAATATATTAAAAAAATTAAAAAAACTTTAATTATTATCCTAAATAACCCAAGGAGAGTATAAGAAGGATTCAAATAAACTTATGTTGATAGTTGTTACTCGCAGCGCAGTCAGCTAATAACACATTCAATAATATAATATATTGTGGTACAATACACTTTTCAATATAGCTTTTCATTTATAAATATATTGAAATAATTTTTTTTATTTTTGATATCACATTAAAAGTATTATAAAATACTAAAAAATATCAATTTAAAGTTCTTAAAATAAAAAATGCTTCTAAAAAGTATCTAAAAATACAAACAAAGGCATACTCATTTAAATCCAAGACATCATATCCTTTTTAGTGATATCATTATAAAAGATATTTCTAGATTTAAAAAAAAATTGCTAGAATTGGAATTTATCTGTGAGTGGGTTTTTTTTCTTTTTCCTTTTGTTTACAATTTCAACTTTAAAATATTATCAAACTAGGTTTAAATTCAGAATTTTAATGATGTATTTAGAATTAGAGGGATGGAGCAAAACTCTTTCATTCACATTCTCATGTCTCGCCATAAATTTGGGCCTAACTTTAATAGATTTGGATCATGTACGTACTATCCCAGGCCCAAGAACATGGCTTCTCACGACCCCGCAGACCGGCTAGTGGATTAGAGTTAAATCAAATCAATTAAAAGCTTTGCAGATGCTTTTGCCACGCACAAATCAACTATGTGCGTGCAAAACTAGTCCACAACACCTAAACCTTATGGTAATTACATGTAAATCCCCGGACTTTACATTATTGGTAAGCACTCTTAGGATGATATACGCTAATGTTTTTTTTTTTTAATCCAGGTGGGAATAGCTTTTCTAAAAGAGCAAGAGTAAGAGAAATTTGGAATTCAGATTATTGATTCGTATTGACAGAATTAAATTAAAAAATTAAATGAAATAAAATATTAAAAAACAAAATAAAAAAACAACTTCGAAAAACGAGCAAAACAAATAAAATTAAAAGAACAATGATAAAAATTAATTCAGATAAACTACAAGGATATATTTGATTTTTTTTAAGCGCTAAAGTAGGATCAGATTGGAGAAGGGAGAGAAAATAAAGGGAAAATAAATAAATTATTGGAGTCTAACTACAACTACACCATGTACACATGCCTAATTATTAGGAAGAAGATGGCATGACGTTTCCAAAGCCATCACTAAATGAAATGTTTGACTATCAGGAAATGTTATATGATCGCTTAAAAAGTGTGGACGCCTCTAATTTTATGGCACGTGTATAGGCGCACCAATCCATTCAAGTAAAAGGCTGAATTGACTCTAATTGAAATTAAAATCAACAACAACTAAAAGATGATAATAAAATGGTAAAATTACCCTTGAATACTCATTTTAATTTGTTTGCTTTGAAGGACAATGTATTTATTATACTGTACAATCGAAAGTGTTCAAAAGCCAAAAAGATGAAATATGAATGCGTGGAAAATAGGGGCATGAGCTGTTTTAACTTTTATTTCAATTATAATATCCACTCGTTGATTGGTCTGTCGTTTTCATTTCAAAACATTCTAAACGTTCTGTGAGTAGCAAACCCAGCTCATTGATGATTTAATTAAAAATAAATAAAATGGATTGAGGTGTTCTTAATTGTGATCTGAATAGCCGACAGTGATCGTATTCGTGGATGACAACAACCGAATATTTAACCTCCAGTTAGGATGTTTTTGTTCATCAAATACACCGACCGATGGGAGGTCTGGTCGAGGGGGTAAAGTGTATATTGAAGTATACAACAAAGGTGATCATCTTCAAGGAACGTTTGCGTCTTGGATTTTAAAAGCAATGTAAGGGCTCTTTTGGCAACATGTTATTTTTCTGGCTTCTTTTGGAATTCTTGGAATTTCATCACGGAAGCTCATGAAAAAAATGCTTTGCGGTGTTCAAAAACTACTTTAACTTTCAAATACACTGTGCCTCGATAAGATGGGCGGCACGAGCTGGTTTTTAATTTTCTACAAGGTAAGGCGTGTTTTCTTTTTTAAAAAAGTTATAAAAAATAGATGTTCAAGTTATTAATAAAAATATTAAATAAAAAAAAATTAATTTGATTCTATCTATAAACTAGCAAGTCAAATCAAATTTATAATTTAACTACGAGACTTAGATAATTATATAAAAAATAAATTAAATAAATTTATAAAATATAATTCTATATCTTCCAAACTCATGACACATGGAATCAAGTCATGCGAATAAAAGAAAAACCCAAAATAATAGTAATATCAAATTTTAAATCAACAAGAATAAATAGAGATAAAATTAAAAAAATCAAAAAGAAAACAAATAAAAAATAAAATTAAAAAAAACAAGGACCAAATTTGATAAAGAAAAAATAAAATCAAACTATAAAAGATGTAATTGAAAATCAATTTCAATTAAGAAAAAAATATAAAACAATAAAAATCAACATAATAATGACTAAATTTAATATAAATATCAAATATTAATTGATGATATTAAAAAATAAAATAAATAATTTAAAATTAAATATATTATAATAAAAAAAATAATTATTTAATTAGGTTTAATAACTAGATTAATTTGATTTTGTGCAATCCCAAAGCGTTCTTGGAGAAGGGAAGAGAAAAAACAAGGGGAATAAAAATACACAACAAGAGCTAAACCACATGATCATTTTTAGCTTAATAAATATAAATTACCAAATTTGTCTTACAACCTCAGCTCAATAAACCTAAAAGGAAAAGACAATAGAAAAAAGAAGTTACTTTCTCCTCTCCAAACATTGCCTTAGAACAGAACCTCCAAAATAATGGCTGTTCTTGTACCGCCACGTTGATAGATCTCATTCATTCAAATTTCAAAGGTTAACCTTTGAATGCTAGAAAGAATGGGTGAGGTGTGGGGGAGTGTTTGGACAATCCCCCTTTAACTACCGTCTTCTTTAATAATACTATCCCAGATCCATGCAAAGATTGTTCGAGGTTTGGATAATCTTGTAAGAAAGACCCCACCTCAATATCTCCCATATCTCCAGGGCCCCACAAATTCTCAAACGATAACGACCGTCAAATATTTCCAACTCAGATCTCGGAGCGAAAGGGATGGATGGCCAAGACTTGCAATATTCCAATGTTTATTGCCTAAATGCCCCCCGCTCTCTCTCTTTTTTTGCAATCCCAGGACAGGACTTCACTATTCACGTTTAACAAAAAAACAAGGCGTGTGCTTCATTTTCATTATTTAGATATTTAATAATGAAATTTATTATTTCTTAAGTACATCAGAAGTGTTTTTAAAATCATTAGAAAGAAAAAGACAATTTTATCTTAATCAATGCACGCAGCGATTTTTGTCGAATAACAAAACAAAAATCAGCAATCGTGAAGATCTGCTACCGTAGACCGGAGAGTACTAGATTCTACCTGGGTTGTTCAATAAATAAAAAGAGAGAGAGATGGACCCCATCAAGCGATAAACAATGACCACTGTATTAAATTGATTGATTGATCTCTCTCTCTCTCTCTCTCTCTCTACCTCTCTCTCTCTGAGTTTGAAGGGGTGACCAAACCCTTTTCAAGATAGGGTAAAAAAAAGGCTCTTTCAAAAGCTCTGTCTGCTGTACTATACACGACTAGATACTGCCCTCCCTTTCTCTCTCTCAGGTTCATCTATCTCTCCATTAAAAAAGAAAAAAAAAAACACAAACCCTCACAAAAACAAAAAGAAGTCCTTTTCAGTAGTGAGGTTCACTTGACTTGTCTCGTTCGTTTCTCTCCAACGAAAGATTTTCATTTACCAAGAGTGGGAGAGTTAAGTTATTCTTGTTCTTGAGATCTGAAAGGAAAGTTAGGGTTTTTATTTTGTGTGGAGAGAGAAATGTGGGAGGGAAAGGAGAAGATCTGAGAAGTACATGGAGCTAGTAAGGAGGGTTTTGTACTGTGGTTGTGGAACTGGAAGTGGTTTTAGATGATAGTTATTTCCAAGTTGAACAAGTATATATTTGGTTTTACTGGAAGTGGTGATGGTGGGAGGGTGGGTGGGTGGGGGGTTCTTCTCTTTTTTGGTTAAATAATAATTGAGAGATATTATTATTAGTGCTTGGTTTCTGAGGCTGTTAATTAAAGACTGTATTTTGTTATTTTTTTTTTTGAAGAATGAGACTTTCTTCTTCTTCTTCTTCTTTTACTGGATTTAATCAGCAGACTCCAGAAGGTAAAAAAGATTCAATCGTTGGTGTGTTCTTGATATTTTTTCTCTGCTTTTCCTACACTTGCATGCTGATTTTTACATGGGGCGCTTGCATCTTGTGCTTTAAATGTATTTTTTGTGAAAATATCAAGTTCTTTACTGAACATTAAAAATTGCTCCATATTTGTATGTGTATGCCCTGATTTCTTGCTATAATTGTTGATGTGCCATGCAAATTCATGCAATTGTGCGAAAATGCCCTTTTCTTTTGTAGGTGATAAAAAATGTTTGAATTCTGAGCTATGGCATGCATGCGCGGGGCCTCTTGTGTCTCTGCCTCTCGTTGGAAGCCGAGTTGTGTACTTTCCACAGGGTCATAGTGAACAGGTCAGTGAAATAACTTTGTTTAATTACAGGCTTGCTGTCGAAATGTAGTATTAGGAGAACACATATGCATGTTTGACAACCTATCAGTGATATTACCTTATTCATCACTAAACATATCGGTTCTGGATAATATGTGGTTGTTTACGAGTAATTTCATATGGATAATTGTTGTAAAAGGAAAAAATATCTTGTATTTCGCAGACTAGCAACTTGCTTCATATGTAATTTTACTTTTTTGATGTTAAATAGATGCTTGGGCTTGTTTTTTTAAAATTGCTTTGTTCATGTACTTCTCGTTGTATGTATTAAGGTGCATACTTTCTCTCTCTTTTTTTACTGGAGAAATTGTGTCTTTTAACCTCATGTGCATGTAAACATGTAATTTTTGTTTTTCACCATTCCGTAATTCCGTAGCAGTTCAAGAGTCTTCCATTTTCTTTGTAGGTTGCTGCTTCAACCAACAAGGAAGTTGATGCTCACATCCCTAATTACCCAAGCTTGCCTCCACAACTAATCTGCCAGCTTCACAATGTTACGATGCATGTAAGCAATTTTGTTCTTAATCTACTCTGATGGGCATAACTTGCTGGCTGCTGTTGAACTCAAATGTTTTAACTACAGGCTGATGTTGAGACAGACGAAGTTTATGCTCAAATGACCTTGCAGCCATTAAGTCAGGTATCTTAAATGCCTAGCTTGGATTTTGACTTTCCTTGTCGTGTGCTGTTTTTTGTGCCTTGACGTACTTCTTTTTCAGGATGATCAAAAGGATGCTTACCTATTGCCAGCAGAGCTAGGTACCGCCAGCAAACAGCCGACTAACTATTTCTGTAAAACATTGACTGCAAGTGATACTAGCACTCATGGAGGATTTTCTGTTCCTCGACGAGCAGCTGAAAAAGTCTTCCCTGCTCTTGTAGGTCCCACTATCTTTTCACCCGTTTTCAATTTGCATGACATATCTGCAGGTTTTGAGCTAATTGTTATCATTCTTCTTTAATTTAATTTAGTTTGTTCTATTTTGTTGTACTTTTAGGATTACTCCCAGACACCTCCAGCTCAAGAACTAATTGCAAGAGATCTTCATGATAATGAGTGGAAATTCAGACATATATTTCGAGGTGAGTTTTGTGTTATGTAACTGCTCAAGATTGCGTGTTGACATATTTGGGATAATCATTTTTCAGTATTGTTTGCCTGCTGATCTGTGTTTGTTTGTTTGCTTTTAATTTTATTTGCCCATTCTGCTTTAGCTTGGCTGTTCCCATATTTGTTTAATGTGACAAGGTTTGAGTCAGAAATTGCTTTCCTACCTCTAGATGCAAGTAATCAGTGACACCTTTGATATTGTTGATTGTGCTTTTGTGAGGACCAGACTCCAAACTGGTTATAAAATCTTAAATAAAGTAGCAATACAAACAAATTCCTGGATAGGAAACTAGAGTCAAATGCTACTAAATGGAGAAATAGATTGTATTCTGAAATGAGACATCGTTAATAAGAATCAAAACAAAACTAAAACTCCTAATGTCAACCAAAAATCACAACTAATCAAATAAAAATAGTTTCAGGTATCAATCTTTGAAGTCTTTCTTGGTTCCTGATCACAAATTTATTAGAGTTGACAAGTTCATATGGGTGTTCTCATTCACCAAGTAAAACAAAAGTATTTTTAGATAGATTTTAATTTCATAATATATTAAATAGAAAAAGGAAAAGTGCGCTTGGCACTTCTAAAGTTTATTGTTTTATAATCATTGAATAAGAAGATTGAAAAGTCTCACTAATGAAATTGAAGAAAAATGCACACATAGAAATGATCCTGAAATGGGATGGAAGTTGAATTTCTCTGAGAACTGTTTTGGTCAATATTGTTCCTTTTCTTGTGGAGTTGGAAATTGAATAAGAACTTGAACTCTGGCAGCAAAATAAAGTAGCAGGCTCGAATTTAGTACCAGCTTATGTGACAATGGTGATAACATTGGTAAAAAGTAATACGAGGGTAGTGGATATTCTTGCCAAAGTGATGAGAAGAAACTGAAACTGACAGGATGTTCCAAGAGTCAAATTCCTGCTTATAATGACTTTTCTCACCGAATTTTCAGGACAACCCAAGAGGCATCTTCTTACAACAGGATGGAGTGTCTTTGTTAGTGCAAAGAGGCTTGTTGCTGGTGATTCTGTCCTTTTCATTTGGTAGGATGTTTCTCAACCCTGATTGGATTATTTAACTTGCTTTTACAAAATCTCTAAATGGATGGGCATGTTGAGAGTCAATCCTTCTGAGATAGGGATGAATCTATCCTGATGGTAGCTTAAAAAACCCAAGAAAATTCTCCTCATTCTTTTCTCTATATTTCTGACAGTGAACTATACAGATTTAAACTAGAAGCATTCCAAATGTACCTTTTTTTTATTTGTTAGAGGGGTTCAGCCAAGCTGTTTCCAATGCCTTTTTGCACACTGCATGTGCAATGTAGCTTTTTTGGCAAGTGTATTCCTTTTGGCAGATCTCAAATCTATTGATGCTGAAATTTGAATGGCCCTCAATTCTATCGGTAATCACATTTTAATAAACATTGTATATTTCATCAGGAATGAGAAGAACCAATTACTCTTGGGTATTCGGCGAGCGAATCGTCCTCAAACTTTCATGCCTTCGTCAGTTTTATCAAGTGATAGCATGCATATAGGTCTTCTTGCTGCTGCAGCTCATGCAGCAGCCACTAATAGCCGTTTTACAATATTTTATAACCCCAGGTGAAAGATCTTCTAGTGCAACTTTGAAAATATTTTAACATTATAATGTATACATTGTTTATTATGTTTTTTGATTTCAGGGCTAGTCCTTCAGAATTTGTCATTCCCCTGTTCAAGTATATTAAAGCAGTATACCATACAAGGGTTTCTGTGGGCATGAGATTTAGGATGCTATTTGAGACAGAAGAGTCAAGTGTCCGCCGGTAAGTCTCTTAGTAGTTTTACATGGAATTGATTCTTTTAGACAAAATCTTGTTTTGTCATTTTGTTGCTGGTAATTCGTTATGCTGTTGCAAGTGTCTCTAGTTTTGATTAAAATAGTGCGTAGTCAGCAACTTTTTAGAGAGCTATGTACTCAGCTGCCCCTATAATGTGTTAAACCAATGGTGCTTGGGAGAACTTGGTCTAAAAGTACCCTTGTTGCTTACTCATTGGCTTAAAGGCGCCTCAGTTGCACTCTCTTTTTACACTTATAACCAGTTCTGCAATTTGTTCTTTTGAAGAGATGGAATTGACAGGCAATTTTTGGCATGTAGTGCTTTGTTTACAATGGGATGCTTATGGATTGGATGTGTGGTCCATCCTTCACTTTTGTGTGACATCTAAGAATTCCTACTGAGTGTTGCCTAGTAGTTTGAATGCAATCCAGGCCTTTCTAACCATGGTCTATTTGCTACCATTTTTCTATTCCATCTTTGTTAAGATATGATGCCTATCTTTGGCCTTCACCTGGGGGTTCATAGTTTTCATTTGAGTAGCCATTTAAGATGATGTTAGAGCCTAACATCGTGTTCAGGAGTTCATAATGTGGTAACCAAGATTGTCAAAAATGCTTTTTTGACATGACACGAAAAATACAATATAAACTCGGATTGTAAAATCGTAAGTAATTTTTTTTGAACTAATTTTATATTGACAATTCTAGCTGAGAAATTAAATTACATTAAAATCTGATAAAGTGAGTCAACAATATTATAATCAATGAGTGATCTAAATAAATTGAGAGATATAGATAGTATGAATCAATAAATTAATGACATGGAGAAATAAAAAGTCCCAAAACAAAACTTCTCAATACAGGGGAATCACTGAATGGTAGGAAGTACACATAACCTGATGACAAGTTGGTTGTTCCCATCACAATAAGTCCTAATGGACCCTTTTTGGG
This sequence comes from Populus euphratica, assembly GCF_000495115.2. NCBI lineage: Eukaryota > Viridiplantae > Streptophyta > Magnoliopsida > Malpighiales > Salicaceae > Populus > Populus euphratica. The sequence goes on from NW_011499892.1 coordinate 1,236,582, forward strand.
TTGGAAGCTAATGAGCCTAAACTAGTAATTAACTAACATAAATTCAAAAATGAAACAAACCCCTAAACAATGTCTAATGCACTATAAAACAATCAAATTAAAATAATTATTCAAAAATAAATAAATAAAATAGAATAATAAAAAAGGTCTTTATGTTAAAATTCCTCCATGTAGCCCAAATCTTCAATTTTCGTATATTCTTGGCAGATTTGAGTTCTAATTTTAAACATGTCGTTTTCTCTCATCTAGATGAATTACTGGGCCGGCGATATTTGGTTGGAAAGCTTCAAATGTCTAGTTTTAGCCTAACTTTAATCGCAATAAAATTCCTCCGGTAGTTCTAGATATATCCCAAACAGTACATGAAAGTCTATTTTGACATTTGACAAGATTCGTCTTCTAACTTTCACCCTTTGGAATGTCATGTTCTTGAACTCTATTTGACTTGAAAATTTACCACAATATATTTTCATTTGTCTAATATTTTCCTGTAAAATTTTCAGCTCTATCCAATAAATGGTTTGAAAGATATGCCTAATCTTGCAAAAACTAGTCCGCAGATGTAAGGCCAAACTTGGACCTGGCATGATTCATATCATAAATTTAGTAAACTTATAAAATCAGACCGAGTCTCGATTTTGTACGAGTTATGTCCGATTTTACTGGTTTTCAACTTTTTAGTCTGATTTTGCATGTTAGATGCATGTTGATTCGGTACGAGTTTACAAGTTAACTCGTGATTTTAACAACAATGGTGGTAACGTTTATAATTTATAAACTAATCCATGTTTCAAGTCTGATAGGGTTTCACATGAAGGTGCTTAATAATCAATACAGCCTGTCTTTGGTTTTCATTTAATAGCTTAAGGTTTCGGGTTGAGTGGTTGTTGATAAGTTTGAGCTATTTCCTTACAGTCATGCATTTTGTGTCTTTTTTTGATTGCTAAGCCACCTAACCCATATTTAAATGGCCTTCTCATTGTCTAGCAACTGCCCAGATTGCTCATACATCATCTCAGGCATCAGTTTCCAATTTCCCCCTAATTTCATTTTCTTTCATTCAACTAAAGTCAACTGGCTCATTTTATTTTATTTTATGCATTTTACCCTTCTTATTCAAGTTTAATGCTGGATCAATACTTATCCTTTGGAGTGCATGAACACGAAAGCGTAAGAAGCATGTGATTATTGTTACATGGAATGCTATTTTATGGTGAAAAGCACAAAATGTATTGCCAGAACACTGCCTTCCTGGTTGGCCCAGAGGTGGAAATCAAGCAAGGGGATTGGACTCGGTTCAAATAAATTTTTGGTGCTGATGTGCTAAAACCAAAATTTTCAAAAGTGATGCAAATTATCTTTCACATTAAATCGAGGTGATAGCTTGATGCAGGCTGTAAGATGGATCAAAATGATGAGTGCATCATCTATAGTGATGATTGACATCTACCAACAAATTAAGGAATAGCTATTTGTAGTCTCTCCAATGTTGGAAACAACTGGGACATGACCACCCTTTTCCAACTCTTAAACTATATCTGTTTTTTGTTTCTACTTCCTCACGCCTGGTATTGATTTAGTACTCTTGTCTGATTTCATTTATTTATTTATTTATTTATTTTTTGCTTCCTTTGGTCCCATTCTCCAGAAAATATCTTCAACTTTTCATTTCTCTGAATGTATCTTCTGTTGTCTCATCTGAAATAACTAGTATAGTTATTTTTATGCTCTGTAGCAGTTTGGTATTTGGAATGGTTGATTTGATGGATTCAAAAGTTCTTAGCATTATCTTTTTTTTCCCGTGCTTCTTTGCTATCTTATTTTTAAAATGTTCATTTTTCCAGACACATTTTTCTTTCCTGTAACTTTAAAAGATTCCTGTGATGTCTTACCTGTAAATGTACCCAGTAGATATCTTCATTGACTCTAGCATGTTTTATTCCAGATACATGGGTACTATAACTGGTATTAGTGATTTAGATCCTGTTCGCTGGCCAAATTCACATTGGCGCTCTGTCAAGGTTCGTTGGAACTTAATTGTTTTTTGTACTTGTATCTGTGAAGCCCTTTCATTAATGATTTATTCATAGGTTTTCTTTATTGTGCAATTTTAAATAACTTTTTTACTGCTAATTTAGGTTGGCTGGGATGAATCCACTGCAGGGGAGAGGCAGCCAAGAGTATCTTTGTGGGAGATTGAGCCGTTAACGACATTCCCAATGTATCCATCTGCCTTCCCTATGAGACTGAAAAGGCCATGGCCATCTGGGCTACCGTCTTTCCATGGTATGTGTCATTTTGCTCAAGATTAGGAAGAATAGTTTTATCGTGATGAATCAAATATCAAGTTTGACACTTAAATGACCCCCCCTCCTGAATCTGCTAAAACCAGGTCTGAAAGATGGTGATTTGAACATTAATTCACCAATGATGTGGCTTCAAGGAGGGGTTGGAGATCTGGGAGTTCAATCTTTGAACTTCCAGAGCTTTGGTGTTGCTCCTTGGATCCAGCCAAGGTTTGATACTTCTATGCCAGCTCTACAACCTGAAATGTACCAAACAATGGCAGCTGCTGCACTTCAGGAAATGCGAACAGTGGAATCTTCCAAACTAGCTTCTCAATCTCATTTGCAGTTCCAACAATCTCAAAATGTATCTAATGGGCCAACTGCTTTGACTCAGAGGCAGATGTTGCAGCAGTCCAATCTTCAGCATGCGCTTCTTCAAAACTTTCAAGAAAACCAGGCTTCAACACAGGCCCAGTTTCTACAACAACATTTGCTGCATCGCAATCAGTATACTGGTCAGCAGCTGCAACAGCATCAACCACAGCTGCAGCAAGTTCAACAGCCTAAACAACTGAATGAATTGTCTGCCCCACAGCAGATCCCAAATGTAATATCAGCTCTGCCTCATCTTACTTCAGTCGCCCTAACCCAGTCCCCATCTTTGCAGCCAATTTCTTCCCGGTGCCAGCAGCAGGCCTTTTCAGAACCACTTGGAAACTCAATTGCTGCATCTGATGTTTCTTCAATGCACAGTGTCATTGGTTCATTATCCCAGGATGGAGGATCCCACTTGCTTAATTCTAATGGATCCAACCCTGTCATCTCCCCTGCTTTATTATCAAAGCGAGCAGCAATTGATCCACAGCTTTCTTCTGGTGCTGCTCATTGTGCGCTACCCCAGGTTGAACAGTTGAGAACTACACAATCAACTGTGTCTGATCTTGCTACCTTGTTAGCTCCATTCTCTGGAAGAGAGTATTCTACCTATCAAGGTGCTAATGATCCACAAAACAATCTGCTGTTTGGAGTTAACATTGATTCTTCAACCTTCATGCTTCAGCATGGGATACCAAACCTGAGAAATATTGGCACTGAAAATGATCCGTTGTCTATGCCATTTGCTGCTTCAACTTTTACAAGTGCTACTGGAAGTGATATTCCACTTAATTCCGACATGACAGCTTCAAGTTGTGTAGATGAATCAGGTTTCTTACAGTCATCTGAAAATGTGGATCAAGTAAACCCATCAACAAGAACCTTTGTGAAGGTAAATTGTTAGTCATACATGTCTGTGCATATGCGTAAATATGTACATAATCTAGCTATAGGTTTTCAACTTGCAAGTGTATCTTTTGTTAACGTGCACCTATGCACAGTATGAAATTCAACCAGGCTGGTGGAACTTGTTTAAATAATTTAGGCACGCTGAAGTGGTATCATAAACAACCATGATTGCCTTCCAGATAAAAGCACCCATTCATTTTCTTTTTTACTGCCATTTAGACTACTGTTTAAGTAATTTTTCTTGTTCTTGCCATATTTTATGTTGTGTGCTGTAAATGCCCATCTCCATGTATCTGAAAGTGCTCTGATTTTGAATGAGCTATATTGCACAAGTATTGGTATTTGGTACAAATCTAATGTGATAAGAGGGTATTTTGTGATTTCTGTGCTTCACAGTTTGCAACAGTTACTTGTAATTGTAGCTCTTGTGTTTGTGGTTAATGACATGCTATCATTTTTGTTACTTATTCAAAGCACTGCAATTTTAACAGGTTCACAAGTCAGGGTCCTACGGGCGATCACTAGATATTTCCAAGTTCAGCAGCTATGATGAGCTTCGCAGTGAGCTTGCTCGCTTGTTTTGCCTAGAAGGCCTATTAGAGGACCCACAGAGATCAGGCTGGCAGCTTGTATTTGGTGACCGGGAGAATGATGTGCTTCTCCTTGGTGATGATCCTTGGCAGTAAGTCCTTCAAATTTATTCTTGAATTCTTTTTGTTTTTCTTTTATAATTAGTTTTCCAAAATGATAATTTAGTACAAAATGCTTGAAGCTATTCTAGCATATTACTTGTTACTTCAGATAACAACCATGACCAAACATTTTTGAGTGCTGTATTATGTTAAATCGGCTTGCAATATGCTGCTGATGGATCTCCTTTTCCAGGGAATTTGTGAACAACGTCTGGTATATCAAGATCCTATCTCCTCTTGAAGTTCAACAAATGGGCAAAGAAGGTCTCAGTCCTGCAGCTTCTGTCCCAAGCCAAAAGCTTTCTAATAGCAACTGCGATGGGCACATGAATAGGCAGGGTTTTAGAAACTCAAGCAATGGGATTGCATCTATGGGGTCTCTTGACTACTAAGGCAGATGCACATAAAAAACCTGAAATCACATGAAAATTAACTGAAAAGCAAGTAACTATATTGTGGTACCTGTTATATCCACCGAACGTTAACATTATTTGAACCTTTTTCTGGTGGGTAAAGTGTCGTGCATGGTCAGGTTATCTAGCATCTTACTGTAAATTGTAATATACTATAGGAGACTGTTTCTCTTATCACTATACTAGTAACGTCATGGAAGTGTTAGGAGAATGCAGCATGGTAGTGGTTTGTTTGTTACCAGATAAGTTTTGTGAAAGTAAATCTCTATTCTCTTCTTATTATCTGAGGCCAGAGAGTAAACTACACACACACACACACACACAACTAGTCTGTGTAATGATAGTTGGTATAACTCTAAAGCAGTTAGAGCTAGATAGTTATAATAATATAATAGAATCCTACAAATATCAAGGTGGGTAATTTTACATGATAGATTCATCTAGTTTTGGCTTATCATCCCCCCTCTTAACTATAAGGGTCTGAGAATTATACAAAGCTGTGTTTTGTTTGAAGCTGTGTTTTGAGGGACAAGAACCTTGAACTTGCGAGATGCTTAGTCAATAGATCTGCTGCTCTTTTGTAGGAATAGCTGTATTTTTTCTCTTGTAACTTGATCTCTGATGAAGTGAAGATCAATTTTTATATGCTTTGTTCTAGCATGAAATATATAATTCTTTGCCATATGATAAGCATTGATATTAACACGCCAGGGTAAAGGGATTGTAGGTATGGACACAGTTCTTGCAGCAAGGCTTGAATCTAAACCATTTCAGCAATAGCTAAGGTAAGATCGTGATACTCTGATTCTGCATTACTACGGGGTACAACTTTTTGTTCTTTTGTTTGAAGTAGGACTAAGAGACTAAAGTTACTCTCTAGATAAACAAGATATCCACTTGTAATGCGTCTGTTATCAGGTTGAGCATTTCAATCTGGATTGGTGAATCCTTCTATTGTTAAGTGGCTGGAAGGACTTAACAATAACCCATCATGCATGGTGCCTTTTAGATACCGAAGAATTCTTTTATCAAAAAGCCAATGAGCAGAGTTTGGCGGTCGTGTGAATTTGCACACCTTGTTAACAACAAAAACTATGTCAGGTCTAGTTATGGTAAGATACTGAAGTGCCTTTACTATTCGATGTTGAGTAACCTCTCCTCTTCCATAGGATCGCCATCAAACTTTGACAAATTCTACTCAACACCAGGTGTTTTTCCTGGTTTGGTATCAAACATTATAGTTTTATGCAGCAGCTCAGAAACATATTTGGTTTGGCTTAAATTCATAAAACCTTTATGGTAAGAGATCTTTATACTTAGGAAGTAAGATAGCTGACCCAAATCTCTTCAGGCAAAAACAGAATCAAGCTTAGCAATGAGTGAAGAAATCTGTGTTGATTAACTGCCGGTGATGATTATATCATCAACATGGACAAGAATAATCAGGGTTTTGGATTCACCAAAGTATATAAACATAGAACTATCAGTTCTAGGGTTGCTAAATCCTCATCGTAGAAGAGTAGAATTGAGGTGTTGAAACCAAGCACATGGTGCTTGTTTTAGGCCATATAAAGCTTTTTTTAATCTACACATTTTGGTTAGGAATTTAGTGTCTTTTTTAATCTACACACTTTGGTTATGAATTTCGTGTCTACATATCCAGGAGGTTGAGTCATTTATACTTGCTATTCTAGTTCATCAATTAGAAAAACATTATGAACATCAAGCTGTTGTAGTTCCCACTTAAAACTGAGAGCAATAGCTATATTATTTGAATAATTGCAGCTTTAACAATTGGACTAAAGGTCTCAAAATAATCAAGGCAAGGAGTATGGTTATACCCTTTAGTCATAAGCCTGATTTTATACCTTTCTATACTCATGTGGCTTGTGTTTCAGCTTATGCATCAACTTACAACTTATTATGTTGACAACTGAAGGTTGTTCAACAAGACCCCAAGAATGATTGCGATGAAGAGTAGCAATCTTTAGATCCATAGCTTGAGTCCAATTTGGATCTTGGAGGGCTTGTTTGAGTGCATGATTTTGAGACCTTTATAGCAAAGAGATCAAAAATTGGCTTTTTCTTGGTTATACAATGCATCAATGTTGTTGTCATGCGTGGAGCTGGAGGATAAGAGAAAGTTAGAGCCTCATGAAATGATTTAGGTAGGGTGCTGGAAGCAGGAGTAGTCCCAGAAATACTCAATGGGAATTGTCACTCGTGAAAGTAAAAGAGGATGGCGGTGATCCATGGTTACCAGTAGACTAGAAAGGTGAAGAAGTAAAGGAGGTTATAATTGCAGGAGGGAAAATTGTTACTGAGGTGTCATTGGTTGGAGCAAAATTTTTAGTGAGGGGAAATTGTATTTCATTAAAGACAACATGAGGAGTAATAGAGACCCGCCCAGTTAGAAAATCAAGGCACAAATATCCTTCATGATTGAAACTATAGCCAAGAAAAATACACTAAACAGATCCATACTACAACTTATGATTGTTGTAAGGAAGAAAGAATTGGTAATACAAGCAACCGAAGTAATCAGGATTTTTTTTGAAAAGGATGAAATAGGGTGAGTCATGGTTGAGTACCTGACTAGACATTCTGTTTATAAGAAAAGTTGCTGTTTGGAAGGTATATTTTTAGAATTTCATTGGTAAGAAGGCATGAGCTAACAAGGCTAATCCAGATTCAACAACGTGCTTGTGCTTCTTCTCAACTTTCCCATTCTAAGCTATGAAGTCATAAAGGATCTGGACTCACCATCATTATCACTGTATACATTTGATTCTAGCATCAAATTGATTCTTGACTTGAAGTTTGAACTATTTGAAGATATGAAAAACTTGATCTTTTATTTGTAGATGATAAAACCATGTGTGTCTGGAATAGTCATCTAGAAATAATATGAAATAATTAGCACTAGATATAGCTTTGAAAGAGGCAGGTCCTTAGATGTCAGTGTGAACAAGTTCCAAAGGTTTAGATGTACGGGAAAATGAAAGATGAGTAGATAAGCTATGAATTTTAGCAAGTTGACATGAAGAGCAAATAGTAAAGAAAACAATAGCTTTATTCTTTTCGCAAGAAATATCAGAACTTTGCATTATTCGGGTTACACTGTTAGTAACAGCATGACCTAGTCTGTGATGCCATAACTTCACTTTATTATCAACAGGATAAAAAGTATGAGAAAGAAAAGCAGAAGACCACTACCAATTTCTTGTTGTTCAATAATGGAAACCTGGAAAGGCCATTCTTAAGTCTGCCTCGAGCAAACACCTTCTTCGTATGTAGATCCTTCACATAGAAACTTTTGGATCTTCGTATGTAGATCCTTCACATAGAAACTTTTGGATTGAAACTCAATTAAGACATTATTGTTTGAGCTGAACTTAGCAATATCGATTATGTTTGCTGAGATAAATAGAATGTGAAACATCCTTTTGAGTTAGTATATGAACTAGAGACTAAACGTTAAGAACCAGTGTTGGAAATGGATAGGTGCTTACCATTACTAATTTTGACCTTATCCGTCTCCATTTTAGGTGTATAACTTGTTCGATTTTCACATTCTAAGTCAAAAGATGATTTGCACCAGAATTAAGATAGCAAGTGTCATATGTAAGATTATTAGAGAAGGCAACCATAACAAGAATAAAGTTTTGATTACCAGCATTCGAAGAAGTAGTAACAGTGTTTTAAGAGTTTTGATAGGAGATATCAAATCTATGGTACCAGACTTGAATTGTATGACCAAATTTGCCACATCACTGACATTGTGGCTTCTCAGAGTTGGTTGAATTATGCCTTCCATTCTGTCTATAACTACCTCCTCGACCATGACCTTTGTAGGTGTGGTTACTGATATTGGAAATATAGTTTTGTCCTTTACTGTTATTATATGTTTTTCCACCACCTTTGTTATTAGAGGAGGAGGTATAATTGACATATATAGTGGAGATGTGTTCAATCGAGCTTTGTTGCTTAAGGCGATGCTTGAAAGCTAGAAGCATTCTGTGAACAACTTCAATATAGATCTTATCATCTCTTATGTTAATAGCTGTAACAACTACATTATAGTCTGATACTAGGACTTTAAGGAGATTCATAACTTGATCTTGTTATGAGACAGGTTCTCTAATAGTTGCTTGACTATCTGCTGCTTCTTTGGCTTTTATAATGTAGTTTATCATAGCCAGAAATCCTTTCTTCGTGGACTGTAACTCGAGCTTTAGTTGTATTATTTTAGCTCTTGAAGATGGCGAGAAGGTTTTCTCCAATACATTCCAAGCAGAATGAGAAGAATTATGGCTTATGATTTTTGCCATGATTGCTAGAGTGAGAGACTAGTAGATCCAGCCAAGAATTGTGCAATCTTGTCTTCTCTAAACAATAAATGCAGGGATAAGCACTTCTAGATTTAGCTCTATCTCTGAATAAATAGAGGTTTCATATATGAAATTCTCAAAACCATTAGCAAAAACAACATTGTCAATTTAAGATCTCCACAAAATGTAATTAGTTCGATCAAATTTCACAGGCGGCGTGTGGTTAAGCATTTGATAGAAAGGAATGGATATTATTGTTGTGCTTTGTCCAGATTTAACCGGTTCAAAGGCTAAAGAATAAAGAAGATTGAGTAGAAGTAGAAGCCATGATTGGATCTTTAATCAAGAACTGTAATACCAAGATAAGTTTTGAAAAAATGAATCTTTGTTCTCTTCTTATTATTAGAGGCCAGAGAGTAAATTATATAGTCTGTAATGATAACTGATATAACTGTAAAGCAATTAGAGCTAGATAATTATAACAATATAACAGAATCCTAATAATATAAAGGTGGGTAGTTTCACGTGACAGATTCTTCTAGTTTTGGCTTATCATTACCCCTCGTTATCTTAAAATACTGAGCTTGGTCAGCCTTTTTATTTCAATTCATGATTCGTGTATATTGCGAGTAACTCCACCTCAATTCAGGTTTATCTTTCTTTTTAGCGATATCAAACTCTCTTGTCTGAGGATGCATGGCATTTTCTATTTGAAATAATTTGGTCCATTTTCTATTTACTTGATACTCTTTTTTAAGAAGAAAAATCTCGCTGGATGTCATAATATCTTGCATGCGTGTGGTATTAACCTATTAGGCAAGTCTTCCACACCAGAATCTGACTCCGTTGAAAAGCTTGAGATCATGCTACTGGATAGGGTTTCTTAACTGCTTATGTGCAAATTTTGCTCGTCTTTTCTTTCTGGTGTGGTGGGTTTAATTCTTGTATGCTTCAACGAAAGGGAACGGGCCACACCTTTCGTGGAAGAAAATCTCTCTCCAATTAACTAAAGGGGAAGTTTAGGGTTGTTCTACCTTGTAAATTGTTACTAGTTTTAGTAGGAATCGAGGGTGGTGTAGCGAGTCACCCAAGTCCATTAAAATGAGGAAGAGAAACGCTGAAAGGAAAGCTCCACAACATAAAAGAGGAGGAACATGCATGCTCGACTCTACTTCGTGTCGGCTGACGTGTTCTTCACCAAAATAGCAAGTGCATAAAGAGCGATCAAAGACTTTTTAGAATCTCCTTTCGGGAAACATATAGCAATTGCTCATCCTTGTTATCTCCTTTTCAAGAGTAAGCAGAATGACGAGAAGGCTTCATTGATGGGGTCGCCAACTAGTAAAATTTGCCTTAACATGCGAAATGATGCCCAGAAATACAGGTGTATGCTAATTAAATCTAGGACCGTCAGGTGGTGAAGGGTTGATATATGAGATACTTCTGGCCTTAACCACTTATGTAGAATAAAGATTAGGTGCACGTGCTTTGACCAACCACGCCGCAGGTCCATGAAAAATCAGTTACCATGCTTGAAATGAGTTAGCCTTAGCTACTCTTCTACAAGCATGTCTGCCTTCACTGTTAGAATGATCCTTAATTTATCTTCTATCTCATTATATAATTAAACCTGCTAGACATTTATATATGATGAACTGACAAACCCTTCTTCGACAAGCACCTAGCTTGTAGTGCTCACAGAAATAACCATGGGCGAAGAATCAGAGTATCAAACACCGCTACTAGAACTTGACTCTCACTCACGTATTCGAGATTTGTCTTCTGTTACAATTGAAGAATTCTTGGAGCACGGGCCTGTGGCTGTCCGATGGTGGCCACGTCTAGTTGCATGGGAATCAAGGCTCCTTTGGATCCTATCTGGCTCATCTATTATTGTTTCCGTGGCCACCTTCATGCTTAGTTTCGTGACCCAGATGTTTTCAGGGCATTTGGGTGCATTAGAGCTTGCCGGGGCATCTATTGCCAATGTAGGAATTCAGGGTCTTGCTTATGGCATAATGGTACGTCTTTATAATTTCTTTCTGTCAATTGCTTTTTTCCCTGTTTCAGTAGGAGGCATAGCCCCCGAGTTACAAAATGTTGGTAGTCTTGTCCGATTTACAGGGTTTCAACTTGAGACCTTCAAATGAAAATCTCAAATCTAATCGTTGAAGTGTCCCTTTGAACCTACTGATTGTTTCTGTCGCTTGGACGTTAGCTTCATATCATGCTGAATTAACTAAGAGCAAACTAAAAGCCTGATTGCTACTTTTAATTTGTTCTACAAGCTGTTATCATGCTTTATAATCTTCTAACTTTGTGATTATTTGATAATAAACAACAGCTCGGCATGGCCAGTGCGGTGCAAACTGTCTGTGGCCAAGCATATGGAGCCAAAAAGTACTCATCAATGGGCATCATATGCCAAAGAGCAATTATTTTGCACCTGGGAGCAGCTTTCCTCCTCACATTCCTATACTGGTTTTCAGGGCCAGTTCTGATAGCTATTGGGCAAACAGAGAGCATAGCTGAGCAGGGCGAAATTTTCGCTCGTGGCCTGATACCTCAGCTATATGCATTTGCATTAAGCTGCCCTATGCAGAGGTTTCTCCAAGCTCAGAACATAGTAAACCCTCTAGCATACATGTCTGTTGCGGTATTCCTAGTCCACATCCTTCTCTCATGGATTGTTGTTTATGTACTGGAATATGGTCTCTTGGGAGTAGCTCTAACACTGAGCTTCTCTTGGTGGTTATTCGTCATCTTAAATGGACTTTACATTGTCCTGAGCCCATCTTGCAAGGAAACCTGGACTGGCTTATCTGTCAGTGCCTTCACAGGAATTTGGCCTTATTTTAAGCTTACAGTCTCGTCTGCTGTCATGCTTTGGTATAAAAAAGATTTACGGCACTTAATGGTTTTGTACCGAGTTCTACATTCTGATTATTATATAATATTTTATACCTTAAATTAATAATGCAGTTTGGAGATATGGTACAGCCAAGGACTGGTACTTGTATCAGGACTCCTCCCTGATCCAACAGTATCACTAGACTCCATTTCTATATGGTATGCCAAAAGCTAGTATCTCCATTTCCCACTTGCCCAATGCCATTGTTTTTTTCCAGGTTCTAACTTGAAATTGAAACATCTTCAGCATGAACTACTTGAACTGGGACATGCAATTCATGCTAGGCCTGAGCGCATCTACCAGGTTTGCCAAGAACTTAAACACTTGGATTGACATATAATCAAGGGATATTATCATGCAGTTGAACCTATTTATTTTGTTTTCATTACCTTGAGCTACTTCTCGGCATTAAATACGAAGAAAATACATATTATCATATCTATACCGATGAATATTTGGGTTGAATCGCAGCGTTCGGGTTGGTAATGAACTAGGGGCAGGTCATCCGAAGGTAGCGAAATTGTCAGTGATGGTGGTAAATGGCACTAGCATTGTAATTAGTATAATTTTCAGTGCGATAGTTTTGATTTTCCGAGTTGGGTTAAGCAAACTCTTTACAACCGATAAAGAGGTTATAGAAGCAGTTTCTGATTTGACTCCCCTGCTTGCCATCTCTGTTTTCTTAAATGGTATTCAGCCTATACTGTCAGGTCAGAAAGCTACATTTTATACATCAAGTTCACTTATAGGCTATAACTAGAAGATCTAGCAGAATAATCATTTCCTTGTTGAGTTTCAGGTGTGGCCATTGGGAGTGGATGGCAAGCTACTGTAGCTTACGTTAACCTGGCCACTTATTATGTAATTGGTCTCCCAATTGGATGTGTCCTTGGCTTCAAAACCAGCTTAGGAGTTGCTGTAAGTTTATCTTCCATGCGTAGCTTCTTACTGCAACTTTTTTCTTCTCTGTATTAATTTGATCCTGGGAACTTTTTGTTAAAAGAGAGAGGGCAGTGGACTAAGTCCAGTGCTTGATTTCCTGTAACTTTGCTGATAGAAAAGAATTCAGATGAACCAATATTAACTTTCTTTCAGGGGATCTGGTGGGGGATGATCGCTGGAGTTCTCTTGCAAACAATAACTTTAATTATTCTTACTGCCAGAACAAATTGGGATACTGAGGTAACTTAATCCACCTTGTGTCACTTGCCTTCTTTCTATCTTGGATAGAATTGGGATTCGTTGCCATCATTGTTAAAAAAATGCGTTTACAGGTTCAGAATGCAGCTGAACGTTTGAAGAAATCAGCAAATGAAGATTTCTCTGGCTTGGTGGAGGCCATCTAATGACATTTCAATCGATTCCCACCTTTTCTATTTTGTTTTAGAGTTCTTGGAGATGAATTTAATTCCAATAATCAATTTTGTAGCTTTAAATTCTCTAGAGAGGTGTTGATTTGAATTCTAAATAGAATTTATTTGTTAGAGTAATTTGACAGTAAAAATATCCTTAACAACAATGCTTGCGATGTGGACTTTTAGCCTGCAAATGCTTCACTGCACAATTTAGCCCCGAATTGCACAAATATAATGTGACTATTGGTTTGCTTGGAGTCTGCATGCTCGACTCATTAGGGTCTGCTTTTGAGTTCCTTGTGGAAGATGGATACTGGAATCAAATCCATGGGCTCCTTTCATTTTGTAGTCATCATGCTAGAGGACGCCTTGTTTTTTTGTTCAGGAGTTTTTTTTTTTCATGGAAATTATTCCACCTTTACGACCTTTTACCACAAAATAATTTATAAATAGCTCCAAAGTTGCTGTTTCCATGACAAAATTTTCTCATGGCACATGAAATCATACAGAATTATTATTATTATTTTATTTCAACTTCACTCCATGTGTTATCCATGCTGCAGTTTTCATATCAATTTTATTTTTGAATTAAAAGAAAAATAATCAATATTATTAATTCAATTTATTTTCACATGTATTCTAAAAAGTAGAATTGGGTTCAATTATGTGACTTAAAAGTTAATTTTAAATACAAAAATTATAATAAATTATCAATTTAATTCAAATCATATATGAAACTAGATTCAATTCTACATATGATTTGTTCTCAAAAATACTATAGTTTTCTAATTTTTTAAAATTTAAGTTATTTTAAAGTATCATGAGTCCAGTCCAACCCATTGACGGATATAGACTTAATAAAGAATATAGTTGGATAAACCCTTTCTCTTTTTTGGAATGAGTTAAATCTTTTCTAATATAAAAAAGATGTCCACATGATTATAGAGTTTTTAAAAGAGAAGGAAAAATCTATGACTTGGGTTATTTGATTCAAATGAGTTCAATAATCTAGGTTAATTTAATAATATGATTAAAAAACAACAATAAAAAAAAACTAATGACTAATTGAGAAAAATAAATGGTTGTCAATACTATTAAAAGATAACATCTAAATATTCTTAGAAAGTCTAAAAAGATCTTCTTCCACATAAAAACAAAAATGGAATAATCTCATAAGAAAATAAATAAAGAAAAATTTTGAAACTCAATCATCAACAAATCAAACGTTTAAAGGAAGAACTATAAAAAAAATCAATTTAGAAAAAAAGATTAAAAAAGCTAACTTAAGCATGCCAAACTCATAACACATTCATTAGACTAGAATAATGTCATACAAAAAAATTAAATAAAACAATAAAAGTTAACTTTTAAGCAAACTAAATCATGAAAGGTGAAATTGAAAAAATTAATTAAAAAAATAAAAAACTCAAGTCAACTTGAGTTAAATCAACAAACTCACGACTCGTGATATAAGATTAGGATAACCACACATAATGAAAAAAATCATGAAGCTCAAGTCCCAATAATTTAATGTTAAAGAATAAAATTAAAAAAATTAAAGTTAAATTTAGCTAACCTTTAGAATTCATAACTTAAATCATGAGACTAGAATTACCCTGTTGAAGATATATATAAAAAAATAATGCAGTAAAATTCCTAATCATTCAAAATTAAAAAACAAAATAAATAGCAATTATGAGAATGAATACCAAATTTATTATAAAAACTAAATGAAATAAAATAATGAGAGACTAAATTGAAAATTAAAATAAATCAATGAAAAAAAATAGCAATAATGAGAATTAGATTTGATAAAAAAATAAATGAAACAAAATGTTGAAGAATGGAACTAAAAAACCAAGAGAATGATAAAAAAAAAAAGCCAACAATTAAAAGAATGAAAATCAAATTGGATAAAAAAATTAAATGAAATAAAATTGAAAAAAAATTGAAAAAAAAACAACTTCAAAAAATATTAAAAAAATAACAAAAAAAACCAAAATTAATTCAAATATAAATACAAATTTAAAGAATACATTTAATTTCTTGAGGGGTTAAGAGTGACCCAAGATGAGAAGAGATGGAGGGAGAGAGAGAAAAATTTAACAGAGTCCATTCACTTTGTTACTATACAGACACGTATGACCTCTAAAAAGAAAGCCTTGTGATGCTTCTAAAACCATCATGGAAGGTGGTGTTTTGCCTTCAAATACATTTGACAATGACAAATGATATTATAGAAAAAATTATATTGCTCCTAAGAGATAGTTAATCAATTTTGTGTTTTATAATAGTAAAATGATTGCTCTAATCCACGTTAACATATGCCCCGTATATAATGAATTACCAATTGCCTTTTTTTTTAAAAAAAAAAAACAATTAACCACATTCTGAACCTTTACTTTTCGAGCTAGATTCATGGATTCCTTAGCCATGGTTAAGGTCTCATCCTCTTGAGGCTTCAAAGTAAGTCATGAACTGGACCAGCATTGCCAATTTATTATTTACCATTTGACTGTGTGATGATTGCTGCATGGACCTCCATATTATTCAAGAAGCGTTAGATTACTATCTCTACTATATATATATATATATATATATATATATCAGCACTACATTATAGTCGGTTTACTTCCTTCCCAGAAAAAAATAAGAGAACAGCACGTAGTTCCTTGTGGCGGACATTCACACACAGTTTATCCCGTGAAACAAGCCCATGATGATACCTCATGCTCCTTGGTATTATCATATATAGCTAGCCCAAGTTACGGTCGGACTAAATTTTTTAACATAAAAAAGGAATATGTAGCTCATGATTTTATTTTATTTTATTTTGCATTGTTATTAACTTTGGCACAGTGGATCAAACAAAAAAATCTGCAACATCAGTGAGAAATTAAGCTAATTGAAGATACCCAGATGATTACATGCAAGCATCCAAGATTGTTCTTCAAAAGCAAAGTTAATTTAGCTAGTCCACAAAAACCAGATTTCCTGAACTGAATGTAGCCAATGCATTCAACTGAGGAGCCAAAAAATGATGGGAAATTATTGAAGTACCTTGCTTGTTTGAGCAAGCTTAAAGTGCAGAGCTACGAAGGAAGATGATAATTCTTACTCAGCCTAACAGCTGTGCAAGTCTATGAAAGATAGAAGGAAAGAGGCGACAAGACTCTTCATGAGTAAATTAAAACACGAATAAAACGAGAAGTATCGATCATCGGGAAGAGAGAGAGAGGTGTCGCTGAGGTGGACTGAAGACGGGAAAGATAAATAGAAACACCGCAATGGTTGCTGTCAGCAGGAGAGATAGGGGCAAAAAGGGAAACAAAATATGGTTTCCATTCTTCCACGTCGTCAGGCAACAAAAGCAAAGAAAAGACAACATTGTACGAGTGTACCGGGGTGTTTGTCACGATTCTTTCAAGTTTCACCTTTCATGTTTTCCATGTTTTTATTAATGTTAAAAATAAAAAAAAATTACCACGGGCTGCGCTGAGTAATTTTGATTTCCTTTGTAATTGTAATAACCAAATAAAATTAAGAAAATATAAAAAATAGTGGAATTTGAAGGTTAAAAAAGTAAGGACGTATCTCTACGTTCCTGAGGGCGATGACTCCTGCCTTTGAAATTGGTCGGCAGAGAAAGAACATTTTCTGTTTCTCCCTTTCTATTCTCTCTCTGTGCATCTAGTTTTCCATTTACTGTCTGTGCATGGAGCTGATTAATTTTCTAACTAAGTTCTTTACATCTTAACATTGAATTTCCATCATCCTCAAGTGGAACCAAATCCATTGTTGTTTTCCACGTCAAAAGGGAGCCCGGATCTCTACAAAAGCGCATCGCTTTTCAAGAAAGTTTTGGTGGATTGACTAGAATCATTGTCTTGAGCATGATTCCTCGTGTTCAAGTTTCTTTCCTTAATAATACATTTGCCCAAAACAATCTTTATACAACGAAGTTGTTCGAGAATATAGCAACTCTTTCATGAATAGCAAGAAAGACATTAGAAAATGGGTTGTGAAGGGAGCAACGCCGAGCTGGCCACTCACTCTGATGCAAGCCATGCACCTTTTTTCTTTTTGTTTTTGGCAATATGCATCCTCTTCGATTACATGCCTTCAAGTCAGTGCTTGTTTAAAATCAAAATTGCACATATAATAAAGGTTATTGGACACGGTTGTTAGGGAATAATTAGGTGCGCTTGACGTCATTGTCCACGAGGACTGCAATCTCATGGTATTGCTTTCCCTGCCCTCTTTACACCGTAGCCACGCCCGCCACTCAAAGAGGGCACAGCAGTATCTGTCTTCTCCTCACCAGGGACTTCGAAAGAACGAAGACAAAATTTATTCATGACATTATCTTGTAATAACAACAAATGGAGGAGAAAAAACGGGTGAAAAGTGTTACGCAACTACAAGTGGACAGACATCCATGGATCGAGGGAGCGAGATAGAGATAAAAGCCAACTCTTTTTTTTAAATAATTATGCAAACTTAGTGCCTTCCAACCAAGAAAGGGGGAAGAACATGACACAGCATTCTCGTACAGATAACTTACACAAGGCAGGTGCCACTCAACAACAGGGCTAGACTGACTATTATTTTTTTGTGCTTGCCCAATAACAGTATGTATACATCGAAGGGGGCGACACGCCAATAAAACCAATCAAGGATGACAGATTTAATTTCCACGGCATTTCTCGAACAGCTCAATCGAGACAGTGATGATATGCTAGCCAGTTCCCGTGTTAACACATCTACATCTGAATTATTGCATCCGCGAAAGCGGGGCAGCAAAAGAGTTACATTCGTGAGATCAAGAGCGGGACAGACACTGGCGCCTCCTCGGTACCCATGACTGGCTGAAACAAGTCCAACTCTCCATAACGCTCCAGAACACGCATCCTGCAATCTTCTGCGGCCATCAATCCAGTTGAGAATGCACCATGCACTGACCCTGGGTAGCTCACACTTGTTGCCTCACCAGCAAAGAATAGGTTATCTACAGGGATCCTCAACCTCTCATACAGTTCATGGGGTTTGCCTACTGTATCATAGCTATAGGAACCAAGTGAGTTGATATCTGAGCCCCACCGAGAAACAAGATACTGAATCTGCATAATTTTTGAAAAATTAACATCGTGTCATGAGTTCCATAGCAAGCCCAAGGAAAGCTAGTTCAAATGCTCAAGAAAATTTCATGACTTCAATGAACAATAAGTTCAAGTTTATGGAACTCAGATTACCGGTGCAGAAGCATCAGGAAGGATCTTCTTAAGTTGCAAAAAAGCAAAATTAGCAGCAGCCTCATCAGACATTTTCTCAATGTCTCTGGCAAGCTTCCCAGCAGGCATATAAACAAGGACAGGGTGGCCAGTTGCCTTGTGAAGATTCAGGAAGTAGCTGCATCCATAAGATGTCTCTGCAACCACACCCAAGAACTCTACTTTTGGCCAGAACACCTGTTCGAAGTTCAAAACAATCTTATTCTCAATTCCCACTCCAAGGTCCTTGATGGCTTCTTCCTTCCAGTCTGGAAGTTTTGGTTCAAACATTATGGTCTTAGATTTCAGCACGCCAAGAGGAATGGCAACAACAGCAGCATCGGCCATAAATGTTCTTCCATCTTCCACTGTTACCTTTACTCCATTATAATGCCTCACTATTTTTGTCACCCTAAAAAATAACAGCGATGAATTGTAATTGCTAGACATAAACAAGTGGGTGTGTTGAACTTGTAAGCGTGCACGAGCTCAAGCATGACATAGGAAAAGCAAGAAATAACATACCTGTGGCCCAAGCGGATGTCGAGGCCTTTGGCAAGAGTGTTAATGACAGGAAGGTAGCCCCTGACCATAAGCCCATGCCCACCAGGGAGCAGTTCTTCCTACAAAAGATGATGCAAACACTAGTGTGTCAAGACATCTTAAGGGTAAACTCTACTAACAGCAAATAGAAGATCAGTTCTAATTCTAGCCTGGAAAGCAAATGCTAGTGAAGATGCTTGGGTTTCTGAATAATGACATTGTCAATAAGTGAAAACTTACCTGATCCCAGCCTTTAAGTGATATTGTCTCAGAATCAGCAGCAAACCATCCTTCCATTCTGCATAAATACCACTGAAGCACCTTGTGGGCAAGACCCTCCAACCTGTACATCAAAATCAACTTTATTAAACCAAAATTTTTTGTTCAACAAACATGCAGTTTACTATTTCAATATGTTATTATGAGAATATGACCTTAAATCTGGTCGTCTTTCAAAAACAATTGAGAAAGCACGGAGTATAGACATGTCTTCATTGTTTTCGAGTCTTACTTTATCTGTCTGCATTCAAGAAGAGGAACAGCAACTCAGAAACCCCCATGAAACAAACAGAATGGGCTTGTGTTGAAGCGACGGAAATATTTTCACAGTCGCAAAGAAAACCATCCTCTTCAAGGTTTCTATGCTAGAAAAACCTCCAAAGATCAATTAAGAAACTCAAGGTACAATAGGCTTCAGTCAGAGAAAAAGATTGATTAAACTAACAAAATCTTGTGATGTTATAATACTAGGAAGTGTAAAAAGGAAGAGGTATACAGAAATAGAAAAGAAAGAATGCGTGCCTCCTTTAAAATGATCTCAAATGCTTCGCCAACTTTGGTGACCAATTCTTGTGGAACTTGATTCCCATCCATATCATAGAGTGCATAGCTGCACAAGAAAGATAAAATTAAACGGAAAAAAAAAACCCCAACACGGTATTCAAAGTAGTGGCAAAGAGAAAACTTGAGGAAAATGTAACTATAAATTGAGAAAATGCCCAAAAAGAACAAAAAATACAAATAAAGTTTGAAACTTAACCCAACCACTGACTTCTCTTTAACCGGACACAGCCACACACAAAAACCTCTACCAGCAGATGGAAACTTGGGAGACACATAACATCTAAATTATCTTTCTACATCACAAACTTTAAGGAGAAAAAGAAATCATGATTCAAGACTAAATGATGCTCAAGAATCGGGGTCATGCATGCTGTTTTAATTCATGAAAGGAACTTTGGAAACATCCTACACAACAAATGCAAAATAAAAGCAACAAATACATGTTTAAATCAGCAATCAATCAATTACCTTTCAAGATCATGGTCATACAAGACGGAGTTATCACCACTAGTACGGTACAAGGGCAGTCCTAACCTCCCAATCAATGGTGCCAAAGGATTCTCTTTGCACACCCCATGCAACCTGGAACCACAATCATTCCCATTATTTAATTTCTGAATACTAAAATTAATTAAAAAAATCTTTAAAAAAAAAGTATTACCATGATGCACCAAGGTCGACAGGAAAACCAAAAGAGAAATCAGTATGAACACGACCACCAAGCCTGTCTCTTGATTCTAACAAGACAACCTGGATTGAAGCATCATGCAAAGCACGTGCTGCCGCCACTCCGGCAATTCCACCGCCTATCACTATAACTGAAGGTGATCTTGTTGCTTGCCCCCTCCCCTCATTAGAATAACATAGACCTGTTCCCATTGCATTACATTAATCCCAAAAAAAAAAAACAAAAATTAGTCATTAATTAATCATTCCTCAGATCTTAATAGTACTTAAACATTGCCAAAGTAATAGGTAAAGCTGATTAATTAGCAAAGAAGGGGTAAAGATTAGTTTCAAAAAAAATTAAAACAATTGTTTTTTTTAAAAAAAGATACTGTATAGCCACACTACTAGCACCAAACAAACGTTGTGAAATTATTTTTGAAAGTTTTTTTTAATTTCCAAATACATTAAAATAATATATTTTTATTGTTTAAACTATAACATCAAAATAATTTAAATAAATTTTTTTAAAATATAAAAGAAATAATTTTAAAAAATTAAATTTTAACGAAAAATAGATTAACGTTTAATGACAACCACCCCTAAATCATTCGTCCCAAACACATGCAAATGCAGAACAAAACACGTGCACTGATATATATGTGGGCCCCATGGGGTTACTGTGATGTCACTTTCGAAAATTAGGGCCACAAAAAAAATATATTGAAAAGGATGAGAAAAATACTGGCACCGACAAATTTTCAGCTAACCATAATTAAAAAAAGAAAGAAAGAATTATGAAGGTAAAAAAAAGGAAGGACGTACCTCTACGCAACTGAGGGCAATTACTCTTCAATTCCGAAACCATGATCGTTAAAAGATGATGATGATGAGGGAGTGGAATTAAAATCAGAATTAATGGGATTCAAAATGAAAAAAATAAGATTATTACTTATAAGGGGTTGTGATAATAAAGGTTCAGTGGATTTGTTTTGGAATTTAAAAAGAGAAGGAGATGATTGAGGTGAATAATGGAGAATAAATATCAAAAGACACGTTATGAAATGGTTGGAATTGGACGAAGCGAAACAATAACCCAGCTTTCCCAACCAGCTCATGCAGAATCCCTTCTCCGATTACACCCCTCTTCCGAGTCTCTGCCTTTCTTGCAGAACTTGATCGACAGAAATTGAGGGAGATTTTCGAAACCTAATATTATGATTCTGTCCTGAACAGATCGAGAAAGTCGAGAAAGCCAAAAGGGAAGATGATTATAGAGAGAGAAGGTGAAACTTCTAGAGAGAGGGGGGGGGAGATTTTTTCTGGAGAGAGGAGGGGTTTGTTTGGTTTGTGTTTTGGTTGAGCTTCGGGGGGTATGGATTTCAGCTTTTATAGACATGTGCCAGCTACCCCAGGCCGTTATACGCTCTAGAGTATAAGAAGAAGCTAATCGCTCATAATATAGTGACACGTGTTTTAAATGATCAAATCGGGTAGCGATGCTCTGCAGTTGCCAACTTGCCATATTGGAAGGGTTAAAACGAGAAAGGAGTGATTGCTTTACTGTGCAGTAAAAAATGGCAAACAGGGGAATTATTATTATTATTATTAGCGTTTGATGACGTGTGGCGCGTCACTTCAATTTTGATAAAAGGCAAACATCTTTTATTGCTTTTCTTTTACTGTATACGGTTTGAAAAATGAAATGGATGGTTACGTATCGGATAAGCACACATGTTGCTCGTTTCGTTGTCGCAACGCGATAGTTACCGTTTTTTTTAACATTATGATCAGTTTTAATATTTTAAAAATATTTAATTTTTTATTTTTTATTTTAAATTAATATTTTTTATGCTTTTAACTAATTTTAATTTGTTAATATTAAATATAAAAATATTTTATTTTAATATATTTTTAAATAAAAATATTTTAAAAAATAACCAAAAACAAACTCTAAATTTTAGTGAAATAATATTGTTTTTTGATGTAGGGTAGGATATTTTTAAAAATATATTTTTTTAATTAATAATATATTAAAACATTTATTTTAATTTTCTTTTTATTTTTATTTCTAAA
>NW_011499892.1:1259342-1269582 GCF_000495115.2 Populus euphratica
AATTAAAATATAATTTCCTTCTAATAATTTAATTTGTGGTTGGATAGAGTTTGGAAATACCATCCAAACAGATGTCTCGTAAGAAGGAAATTTAATTATTTTAGGCTGGTGTTTTGAATTGTCCTGAAACTAAGAGGGTATTTTTTTAGTACGGCAATAGTTATATTTTAAAGTGTTTTTTATTTAAATTTATTTTTAAAAAGTTATTTTTAATATTAATACATTAAAATAATTTGAAAATATTAATTTAAAATAAAATTAAATATTTATTTAATTTAAAAAAAAACAAAACCAAATATGCATTTTAAATACAGCTCCGATTACCGATGAGTTACGGTTAGGTATTCTCAAAAACGAACCAGACTCAGCTAATTGATCGATTTGTGAACCAAAACAACTCGTTTTTTATTATTATAATTTTTATATTATTTTAGTCCGGAATTTAAGTTTTGCTCTACTTTAACCCCTCATGCTGCATTTTAAATTGTGATTATAATTTCTAATATCCTTATGCTGATCCGATGAACCCATGATATGACCACCTGATACTAACTTAGTGTCTTGTTCTGTCATTTGCGTGAGAATTAAATTATCATAATAATTATTTCTATTATTAAATCGATAAAAATTAACTATCAAACTAAATTATCATTTTATTTTTATTTTTAAAATTAAAATTTAAAATTATAATATTAATTATTTTTATTTTTATATTGATATGAGTTAACCCGAGCTAATTATTTTGACTAGTAATTAAAACTTTATTTTTTATTAATTTTTAATTTAAATTTTAAAATTATAATAATAATTATTTTTATTTTTATATTTTTTATTTTAATAATATAATAATTTTTATTTTTATTTTTATATATTTTATTTTAATAATTTTAGAATTGAAAATTTTTTACAATGATGTTTCATAAGTAAAAAACAATAAATATCGTTTCTAAAAATATATTTTATTTTATAAATATATAAATTTACCTTAAAATTATCTTAAAAATATATTTATTTTTATTTATTTAATTAAATATATTTTTATCTCAATTATTTATATATGAGCGAATAACCAAACACTACTTAAAAATTATTATATATTATAATTCATGTACCGGAAACAAAATTCTCAACCGAAACTTTTGCCACAGGGTTTTTCTTGACCTCGTCAATATTATAATTATAATAAAAAACAAAATCATATTAATGTTTTACTGTAAAGTACTCGGTGACTTGTATCCTGGATTACCGTGGATTTTAATAATATATATATTTTGTGATATGACATTTTTTCAATCATACCATCCCATTCCGTGTTTGTTGGAAATTTAACTTATTTTGATTTATTTTTTTTTATTAAATATTCACGTTGTAGAATAACATTTTAGACATTTTCAAAACAGAGCCTGTAAATTTTTTAACGTTCGAATTATTTCTGATCCGGCCCACAACGGGCCCCTATCCAGTGCTGGACCAAGGATTGATCGTACCAAATATTTTCTTACTACAAGGATCAGTTAAAAATACATGTTTTTCACACCGAGGCCCTTACGAGTTGGACCATTTTTTTCCAAAAGTATCGAACATAAGCACGGGTGTGTGCCCATATAGACCTATCCAAATTCATGTTCAATTGGGCTCAAGCGTTAATTCGAAGATGACCGAAGTCTGAGACCAAATATAGATTATTTCTCTCACCAGGATGATATGTGGGATGCTCTCCTCTCTACTATATGGTTGCTCATGCATCCCCGTGGAGGATGGCCTTCCCGGAGGAGAAACGTTAATTTGGACTCTAGGCTCAGGATCTTGAATGCGTCCATGCTACAGTCATATGAGACTTAATATATATTTTTTAGTTTATCGTAACTGTTAATTTCACTCCTGCTGACTGTTAAAATTAGATCTGTGCCGGATAATCAAGCTTATAGAATGATCAGTGGAATCAAGCGTCAAGTAAAGACTAAGTCCACTATTTACAGGGGACAAAGGCCCAGCACACGAAGACGACTTGGTGCAAACTCTTGGCCAGCCACTTCCCACTAAAATCAACCCGGCCTCAGGCTGTCCTCTTCAGGAGGGGTGGAACTAGAGACCACACCACGCTGCATGTCAGCTGTTGTCGGGTGATCTTGATTGTATCTTTCTCACGGGATTTCGGTGGTTATGGAGACATAGCATACGATGACAGTTGTAAGGGTCATCACTGGCTGTTGAGAAAAATCTTTCAGCTAGCCAATGATTGTCGCGTTGCTTGGAAATGATAAAGAGGTTGCCTGCAAAGAAATAATTTCAATATCATGGCAGCGACCAGATCTGGGCTTTGTTAAACTGGATGTGGACGACAACTCTTTGGTAAATCCTGGTCAAATAGGTTTCAGGGGACTTATCAGGGACTGTGATGGAAATTAGGTGGCTGGGTTTACAGGGTTTGCAGGTTATGGCTCTAACCTTTTTTTGAGGTTGATATAGGTATTCGATCGTTTGTGTGTATCATGATTAATTTTATGGGTTTTGAAGTTAATGATCATGCAAATCTCTAGTAGTTATCATATAAACAACTAAGAATTCGAATTTGAGGTCACCGAAAAAACAAATCTCTAGTGGTTATCATATAAGCAATTAATAATCATATAAATCTCTAATAATTATCATATAAATAATTAAGAATTCAAATCTAAAACTACAGAAAAAACAAATCTCTTAATTTCAAGTTTTTATCATTTATTCATCATCTTTAAAACATGGTTGGATGATTGCTTGGGATTGGGGCTACGGACAAGTGATTCTATGGATACTTTGCATTTGTTTCGTGAAGGCAACATTGAGTTTCATCATTTTGGAGCAATTGTCATGGATACTAAAGATCTTCTGGCTAGGGAATTGGAGGTTCAACTTTGTCATACTCTGAGAGAAGGCAATTCCTGTACGGATTTTCTAGCCAAGCTAGGAGCGGAGGAGAGTAGATCTGAGTTTCGTATCTGGAATTATCCCTATCCAAGAATTGTCCCCCTTCTTCTCGCAAACTCTATGGGCATCAATTACTGCAGAGGCGATTATTTTGTTCTTTCTCTTTCCGTTCTACTGAAAAAACACGCTGGTTATCAAAATAATAATTGAGTGTATGTTTTTGGTATTAATATACTCTTAAAGTACAATTGTTTTTTATGTTTTCATAATTATATGCTTGTTTCTTTATATTTTTTTAACTTTTTAAATTTAAACCCTTATATCTTATATCAAGTTTAATGACAATTGTGAGATTTTCTTTTTTTGACTGTCCAGATATTATTTTAAACTAAGTAAATACAACTAAAATAGTTAGGTTCAATTTAACTATTTATATAAACAATTAACTAAGTAAATATATTACTACTTTAAACACTTTATAACAAATTTATATTGTAACTCAGCTGGTTGAACTGCAGGGGCTTAAGCCTGAGATCGTTTGTTTTAAACGATGCTAGCAGCATTAAATTCCTTTTCTCTTCATAGACATCCTGCTATTTGTTAAAAAAAAAAAAATTAGCCCAGGCTCACAGGCCGCCCTCGGTCCCTCAAGCATGGACTTTGTTGTAATAGGCCCTTGAGTTTACAATTTTGATTTTGATTTCTTAGTTTATTGTAAAAAAATAATAATTAAACTTCGACATATTTACATACAAATTTTAAATTTTATTGCAAGATCTCTTATCAACATATTTGTGAACTAAATAAATTCATTTTATCGTTATCAAAAAATCCATCCATACGTCTTTACAAACTTATTTTCTTCTATATTTTCCAATCACATGCATCTTGTATGTTTTTTTACAATCATTCCCATTATTGTTATTAATCCAAATACAAACTAAATAACCTATAAAATCATTTTCCCATACCTTTCTCAAAATAAACTCAAAATCATGGCTTAAAATTGAAGGGATGAAATTTATTAATTTTTTTAAAATAAATTCTTGGTATTAATGGTCCAAGCTTATTTTAATGACAGTCAACCTCTAAAACGTATAAAAACAAGTTTGGGTTCAGGCCTAGTGCTAAGCATCCCTTGGACCTAGGCAGCATATTTGGACCTAGTGCCTAACATTTCTTGGGCCCTGCTATGTGGCTTGAACCTAGTCTTTTGAGTTTAAACTTGTGATTTGAACCCAACACTTGGTTTCTTTGAATTTTTAATTGACCTAGATTTTTTAACCTTGATCTTACTCCATCAATACTCCTATGTGTATAAGAGTCTCCTATGATATATAGCATTTTCTTCTCAATAATACAAGTTTTGTGGATGTTTGTTATTTATTAATGTTGGAGTAAAAATGCATGTGTAATGAATATTTATGCATAATTAATGTTACTAGGATGAAATGACTTACTAACTCATGTATTCAAGCAAAAAGACAAGGTTAAGAAAACATAAATACCCCTTAAACCACTTAGATAAAGTGTTTAAATTTTTTTTTATTTTCAACATATATACACAACACCATTTTTTTACAAAGCATTTGTTTCATATCAAAACAACAACAAACAACCTCTTTCATTTTTATTGCACTTTATTTACAAAGATAACAACTTAAGTATCTAAGAATTTTTAGCTATCAAATGAGGATTGTTTTACAGGTATTAAGATTCCTACATCAAACTACCACCTGACTTAGCTATAAAGAATGAATCAAATAATAAAAATACTTGATTTATAATTATTTTATTTTCAACATATACACAACATTATTTTTTCACAAAGTATTTATTTTATATCAAAACAAGAACAAACAACCTCTTTCATTTTTATTGCAATCTATTTACAAAGATATCAACTTAAGCATCTGAGAATTCTTAGATATCAAATGAGGATTGTTTTACAAGTATTAAGATTCCTACATCAAACTATCACCTTACTTAGTTATGAAGAATGAATCAAATAACAAGAACACTTGATTTAACGCATTATCTAACCATAAAAGCCCTATTCCTAAATTCTTTAGATTTTGAAACATTATCAATTTGTACTATCTATGAAAAATTAATTAAAACACCATCATTTCTTTATAACTTTATTTTTTACATTTTTAAAGTATTTCATGGCAGACAATCAAGATACACCCGAATTTATCACTATTTACAAACAAACAGTTTACTATGAATTGAAATGATGAAATGACTATTTTCTAATTGAAACATTATCAATTTGTACTATCTATGGAAAATTAATTAAAAAACCATAATTTCTTTAGAACTTTATTTTTTACATTTTTAAAATATTTCATGGCAGACAATCAAGATACACTCGAATTTATCACTATTCACAAACAAACACTTTACTATGAATTGGAATGATGAAATGACTATTTTCTATTTTTTAACAAAATCATTTAACTAACTATTGGACGAACTTCACAGGGTCCATTTATTATTATCATATTGATCAAGAACAAATCATTCTTTTATATTTTAAATGCATAATGAAATGACTTAAATACCTTTAAAATTACAAAAAAAAAATTTAATTAAAACAAGGATCCATAAGCTTTTTAATCCTTTCACATTTTAATTTTATAGTAAAATAATTACCTTTAAAAGCATAAAAATTAAAATTAACATCCAAGGGATTTTTTTGTATTTTCATCACATGTTTTTAGTTATTATTAATTTGAATGAGATATAGTTCATTTTTAAAACAAATATAAATATAATTAAAAAAATAAAAGTTGTTGGTGTATGCATAACATGTGCCAATGAATGAGAGCCTCCTTTTTTTTTTTTTATGGAACATATGGTGCCTCTTGAAGATCAAGGGCCTGCTACTGCAACACATTGGAAACATCACGTCATTCTCCTCTTTCTAATGAGCATGTGTGTGTGTGATTGGCAGAGCAACGATTGAGCTCCAATTTTTTTTATTGATATTTTTTTTGCTTTTAATTCTTTTGAAGTTGATTTTTTTTCAATTCTGTCCTTTAATATTTTATTTCAACACATTGGAAACATCACGTCATTCTCTTCTTTCTAATGAACATATGTGTGTGTGATTGGCAGAGCAATGGTTGAGCTCTAATTTTTTTTATTGATATTTCTTTTGCTTTTAATTCTTTTGAAGTTGATTTTTTTTTCAATTATGTCCTTTAATATTTTATTTCATTTAATTTTTGTATTCAATTTGATTCTTATTCTTTTGATTTTTTTATCCTTTTCTTGATTTATTTTAACTTCATCCCACATCATTTTATTTATTTTATTTGTATATTCAATTTGATCTTCATTCTTTTAATTGCTATTTTTTTATCCTTTTCTTGACTTGTTTTATTTTTCAATTTACTCCTTTATTATTTTCTTTCATTTAGTTTTTATACCAAATTTTTTATCCTTTTCTTGATTTATTTTAACTACATCCCACATCATTTTATTTATTATATTTGTATATCCAATTTGATCTTCATTCTTTTAATTGCTATTTTTTTATCCTTTTCTTGACTTGTTTTATTTTTCAATTTACTCCTTTATTATTTTCTTTCATTTAGTTTTTATACCAAATTTAGTCCTTATTATTTTGATTGTTTTTATTATTATTATTATTATTTTGGGTGACTAGAATATTTGCTTCATAATTTTTTCATGTTTGTCTTATATGAGATAATAACAATCTTATGATTTAGGTTATAAGTTTCAAAGATTAACTCGATTTATCTTCGGTTTTATTTAGGTTCTTTTTTCTTTCATTTCAATATCATCCTCCTATATTAGGTTATTGGGCCTTGAAATTCATGATTTTTTTCATTTTCTTTTCTAAAAGGTTATATCGATCTCATATCCCAGGCCATGAGTTAATCGAGTTAACTTAAATTGACTTTAGTTTTTTTATATTTTTTAAATTTCTTTGTTCATCATTTAGTTTGTTTGAGAGTTAACTTATATTGTTTTATTCAATTTCTTCAATGTTGGGTTATCTCGATCTTAAAATGGGACTATGATTTTGGCATGCTAATTCAAGTTTTTTTTTTTTAGTTTGTCTTTTAATATTTGTTTTATTGGTAATTGAGTATTAGATCTTTTTTATTTTTCTTTTTATAAAGTTATTTTATTTTCATTTGAATTTTTATTTTGTTATTAAATAAGATAATTAAAATATTTTAAAAATATCCAAAAGTATTTTTCATAATATTTACAATAGTTTTATCAATTTATCATGCAAAGAAAAAACTTGATCGTATCTACGAATGAGTGCTGAACACCTATCTCGTCCGTACTTATTGTTCAAAAGTCAGAACTTTTCACCATGTCGGGATTCTTACTACACACGTGCTTTTAATTCGGCTTCTGCTTTCGAGTAGAGTGACATTGCTTAAAGTAATCACAAAAGTTAAACAACATTATAAAGTAATTTGTCTAAAAGAGAGGATTACTAATCATAAGAGATTAAGACTCTTCTCCGGAAGCATCGACATCATTTTAAATTTGATTATGGTATCAACATTAAGGACGAATACAGTCGAGGAGTGTCTCTTACCAACTCCGTTGCTCCCAGTGGGCTGGGCAATCGGGTTCGAGGGCTTTGAACATGACCAAAAATAGTGTTTAATTAGATCATTTACCTACTATGCTATAAGTAAGATTTCTTTTTTTAAAAAAATATTCATGCATTGTTAATGAATATATTTTTAAAACAATTTAAATCATGTAGAAATAATCTAATATAATCCAGTTAAGTGAACTTGACAAGTTTAAAAATAATCTAGATAACCGAGAAAACAAGCATAGTTTGACTAAATTTTTTAAAAAAATATATGTTTTTTTTAAAAAATATTAAAATAATAATATATTAAATAGATCCAAATATACTCATATTAGCATGTATAATCCATGATCTTGGTTATGAAACTGTAATATTCTCATAGAAAAAAATAAAAATAAAAATATATTGAAATCCAATTTTAATGAAACTGTAATATTCTCATAGAAAAAAAATAAAAATAAAAATATATTGAAGCCCAATTTTAAATTAATCTAATATTAAATAATAAAATTAAAAAAATTAATTAAAAAATATAAAAACAATATGATTTAACATGTTAAATCTAGATTATGAGATCGATATAACCCAATAAAAAGAAAATTAAAACAAATGATGAAGATTCATTCCTAATAAATCCAACATTAAAGAATTAAATAAAAAAAATTGATTCAACCAGATTTAACCTGTTACTCGAAACCTCATAAAAAAATAAAAAAATTATAAAATTTGTTTTCCAATAAAACTAAATGATGAAGGAAGCAATAAAAAAAATATTTATGATAAAGAACTAAAAAAAAATAGAATCAATTGAATTAACTTATAAAATTTATGAATTGAATTATTAAATTAAAATAATTTTATAAAATATAATGTTAAATAAATTATAAAATTTAATTTTTAATAAATATAATATTAAATAATAAAATTAAAAAAATTAATTAAAAAATATAAAAACAATATGATTTAACATGTTAAATCTAGATTATGAGATCGATATAACCCAATAAAAAGAAAATTAAAACAAATGATGAAGATTCATTCCTAATAAATCCAACATTAAAGAATTAAATAATAATTTTTTTTTGACTCAACCAGATTTAACCTGCTACTCGAAACCTCATAAAAAAATAAAAAAATTATAAAATTTGTTTTCCAATAAAACTAAATGATGAAGGAAGCAATAAAAAAAATATTTATGATAAAGAACTAAAAAAAAATAGAATCAATTGAATTAACTTATAAAATTTATGAATTAAATTATTAAATTAAAATAATTTTATAAAATATAATGTTAAATAAATTATAAAATTTAATTTTTAATAAATATAATATTAAATAATAAAATTAAAAAAATAGAATTCGGTGAGGAGGGGAATAGTGGCTTTCCCACCTCAATAATTCCCTGTTAATTCCGATTTGTGTTTTTTTTAAAAAAAACTCGGCTACAAAACACCAGGCAAGTTTGCAAAGGCCGATAGGACCGAAATGGCACATCAATCATTCTCTACCTTTCAACATGAAGAAGAAGATAGGGAGCAGATATATAAAATAAAGTAAAGGAGTCCACACCGTCATCTTTGAATGGCTTCCATATATTATCGCCTTGTGTGGTTACATCTTCTGGTGGATGTGGATCCCATGCTCTCTCTCTCTCTCTCCCCCTCCCTCCATCCAAGTGTATTGAATCACTACTTGCATGGGGGAAATTATTTGATTTCGAAAGCATAACATGTTTGGAACCAGAAATCCAGTATCTTTTTGTAACTCCAAGAAAGAACAGACGAAAAGGTTGTAAGAAGGTAGGATGATGCTGAGTGAGAATCTCCAAGGAAAAGGATTACAGTGGTGATGATGCCGGCTCTCCAAGTGCACGTCCGGCTCGGAGAAAGTGAAGACAACATCTGCGTATATGCAGTGACATCCTTTTTGGTTAAAAGAAAAGGAAGATTAAAAAACCAGTACCTATCCATTAATTTCAAAGAAAAATGATGCTTCGATCACTCTGGCTAGTTGGAATTATGGCCATAGTTTGGTGTTCCAGTATATATTCCTCTATTGTCTTTATGACTTCCATGAATGCTTAGCAGTAGTAAGATCTCTTAGTTAATATTATTCTTAATGAATTTTAAAATATTTTTTAATTGAGAAAAACTTAATCATCACATAAATTGGAATTTCTGAATGGAACGAAGACCCTCTGGGATGTAACAAACGATAAAAAAATAATTAAAAAAATTAGTAAACGTTAAAGGAAAAAAAAACAAGAAGTTTTTCAAAATATTAATTCTATTTTTTTCTCATAAAATATTTTATAAATAAAGGCAATTTGTAATGAATATAAATCTAAAATTTGATTGTGTTGCAGTTTATGATTATATATGCTGGAGTGCAACGACGATATTTTCCTTTATAGGATTTATTTCATGTTTTGTTGTTAACAATGATTAATAGATTAAAAGGTGCGGGGGCAACGATCTCATCGTATAATAAAGTGGTATTAGAAGAAAACATTATTAATACTTTTTAGATAATTATGAGATCATTGCATGGTTAAATTTTCTTGGGTGGTTTAAAATTTATTATAAACATAAATTATATAATTTTATTTTAATATAATAAAAAATAAAAATTCATCACTCATGTGAATATAACATAGGCATATTACCGAACAACATAGTTTTTTTAATTTCTCGCATCAAATTGCATATATTACATCCATTTTCAATCTTTCTTTCC
>NW_011499892.1:1269776-1274300 GCF_000495115.2 Populus euphratica
TGGAGGCAGTCTGCAGGAAAGACTGCTCCCTGCAGGAGCAGGACTCGACTAGCATCCTTGAGATAGCAAATCTCGTTGTGTGTGTGTGTGTGTGTTAGCAGAAAGGAACAAAAATGGTGCTGTTTCCATCCTGTTAACAGCAACACGCAAACAAAACCATTACATTCAATAAAAAATGTTTACGGAACAAGTTCTATGGGGATATTTAATCCCTGTAACAGCTATTTCAGGATATGAACAAAGAAGATATGATTGCGTCTATTTCAGTAGGCAGATGATTGGTAAGATATTAAATGCTTCGCATATCCACTAGGAAGTTGCTTCCACCAGCCTGCAATAGTCCTGATTTATGCGTCCAGGGGACCATAAACACCTGATCAGAATTCATATTCACCAATTAACCTGTTCACATCAGAAAACTGCTGTCAGATCAATTTTAAATGAGGGCGCAGCGCACTTGTGTCATCAGATTTTTTTCCCCTTTCAGCTACTCGGAAAGCCTTCTGGACCTTGAGCTCCTGAGGAAGGCTCTTCCTCATCTCCGGTGCGAGAAAGATTTTGGAGGCAGATCACTTGGAAGACGCCAAATGAAATGACTTAACTAGCTAAGCTAAGCACTAAGCAGTATCTGCTCGCGACAACAAGTCAAACAAGAAACATACAATAAAAAAAAAAAACGTGAAAAGGGAACGTGCTTTATAAAGCGAACAGTTTTGTCCTGGGGCCATGGACGGCTAGAAAGGGAAATTAGTGGACATGAATAATGTCACCAAGTACAGTTCATATTTAGCCTGACATATGGCTGTAGGTAGGGCAGAATGACAGGAAAAGATTTTTGTGGCTAACCCCAGCAAGTTGGTTTTGGACCTTTCGTTGCATGAAAGGATGACAATTAAAGATAAGCCAGTAATTGGCTGCATTTGCTTCTTTCGGATCTAATCAAATGCCCTCAGGTTGCATGAAAGGATGACAATTAAAGATAAGCCAGTAATTGGCTGCATTTGCTTCTTTCGGATCTAATCAAATGCCCTCAGGTTGGATCACTATCATCCACTTGGGAAAACAAATATGTCCCAACAATTAAGACACTGATTGTGTTTGGGGTTGGTTTGGCTTGTAGTTTCAACCAAATTTGATTTTTTTTATTTTTTTATATATTCAAGAATAAATTTTTAAAAATAAAAAAATAATAATATAATTTTAATATATTTTTAAATAAAAAATATTTTAAAAAATAACAATAACCACCGCTCTAAGTGGGGTCGAGGGAATTCTTCATCCAGAAATTCAAAAGTTGGGGATGTTCTAGCAGATAGAACTGTATTTTCCGGGAAGATAAAGAGAATAGAAAGGCTTACCCATCTTGTCATCACTTGGAGGAGCTTCACCGACTGCGGTTCCAGCACTCAAGGGTCCTCCAACACTGCTTGTCGGTGCCATCATTTGATTCTGCTGTACTGTTTGCGAGCCAAACCGGAACATATTCATGGGCTGCAAGAACAAACCAATGCAACAAGAACATTATCACTAAATTATTTTCTGATCAAGAGATCAGAACGCAATTTATTTTACTTTAAAAGCCATACAACAAAAATTATTATCTCATGAAAAGAGGAGCAACATGGAACCTGAGAAGCGGCTTGCATATGGAAGCCCATGAAACGCGCATACTGGTCAGCGAAAGCTGGATTTTGCATCTGGTTGTGAAAATTAACTGGATTCAACTCTGGAGTTTGGCACATTACTCCCTGGTTCTGTGTCGGAGCCATAGAAATGGATTGATCAATGAGTTGGACCCTAGGCAAATGCATTGGATTTTGCATAGAAGACAGAGGGGGACCCATTCCCATGCGAGACATGAAATGCTGCACTCCTGGAAACAGCATAGGGGCCATCCCACCACACATCCACATTACCTGAAACACCTAGAAAAAATTGTCAGTGGCTTGAATTGAGTTAATGGAGAATGATAAGCCCAAACTATGGTTTTACAAGATTCGATACCACACCTGAAGTTGTAACTGAAGTGACTTCAAGTACTCAATTGCCTCATCCAGCATTGATGCTTTATCTGTCTGCAACATTAGGACTAGCTTAACTTCATACAAGGAGGGACATTTTGGAAGTAAGAGAATAAAGGCCTGGAGCAAAATGAGCTCTATGCTATACTCCTGTTATGTAATAATTCAACTAGAAGTGCTCGATTCAACTCCACTATTATTTAGGCTAAACACCAAGGAAATTTTGGACAATTCTTAGGCCACTATCTTTGTTCATATATTCTCAAAAGGCCAAGGTGATCATTCCCTTTTTTTCACATCGTGGACTTGCTCTCATCTACACCTACTTTTCCCACAAATGCTCATTTCCAAATCTATCCTTTAATCAATTGCCACAAATATATCTTAACTTCGTTTCTTTATTCAATCATTATTTCATATATATATTAAGCCTTTCTTTCGAACACTGCATACCGTGGTAAAGATTTTGGGCTAACCACAGGTGATTAGACAGAAAAGTGTCTCAGGCATGCAAAGACAAGAGTAGCAGAGATAGATAGTTAAACTTGAAGTAAAAGGTTCAGAAAAGAAGACCTTGTAGCAGTGAGGTATGAGCTCTTGCAATGCTCTCATCTTCTCATTAATCCTATCCCTCCGTCTCTGCATACAAGTGGACAATAATTGAGTAACTAATAATACAATCTTGAATCTTAAAACGTGACGAGATCAAGTATGCCTACCCTTTCTGAGAGGTTATGCACTTCAGCTGCACGATTCCTGCGGGTAGATCCTGATCGTTTGGTTGGATTGTTTCCTGCCATTGAATCGAGATCGAGTTCGGCAGCCTGTATCATTCACAACTCATGTTCATCATACAATGATTAACAAATTTACGAGCAGATGAAGGGAGAGTTTGTGTTTCCACCTCACTTTGGTACTCAGAATCCTCTGTGTCTATAGTTTTTCTTTTCTGGCTACCACTAGGTCCTGCAGATTGCTTACATGTTCTACCAAAACTACTACCTGATCCACCTGAGGATGAGGTAAGAGTAGCCTCAAGTGTCTCAGTTTTGCCTCTCTCACTCTCGGAGACTATTTTTCGTGGATCATCCATGGATGGTCCAGTAGAAAAGGCAGTACTAGTCCCCACAGCATTACTAGAAGCACGGCTCATATCACGATCATGTGGAATTTGATTGCTTGACCCTACTGTTACCACCGAACACTCCCTGACCTCCCCTTGGGGAGAGTTTCCAGACCCCTGGCCTCCAAATTGTCCATTTGAAGTTCTAAAATCACCTCCTTTAAAGGGGGCGGAGAACTGAGAAAAGTTAGCATTAACAGCTTCACCAAATCCTCCTACACCAGCATGATTTTTCTCCGGGACTTGAATTCTTGGAGGGGGCATTGGATTCCCTGAAAATTCAGAAACCACATGAGGTTTATTGTTGTTGAGTTGTCGCTGATGCTGATGCTGATGCTGTTGCTGTGAAGGTGCCGAGGCATCAAATTTAGCCGACTTTTCTTCCAAAATTTGATCAGAAAGTGGTGGTGGCAATTCCGAGAAAAAATTGGAACAGAACTCCTTTTCAAAAGAATCTTCCAGAGGGTATTGAATCCAAGACACAGCGTCATCATCTTGAATCAAATGGCTTGAATTCAGAATTGATCCACTGCCCTTTACTGTTGGTGAATCATGTTTTTGAACATGAGGGCTTGGTTTTCTGTGTGCCTGGCTATGCAAAACTACCTGCCCATTTCGCCATAGCAGCTCTACTAGGTCATTGCCTAGCCTGCAAAAGGTAAAAGATGGGGCAACCAAAATCAACAACCTGTACAAAGATAGATGCTTTAAAGATCAAGCAATCAAATTTTAGAGAAAGTACAGACTCTATGGGTTTCTTCTGATTGGAGACAGGAAGATCACCCTCAAAATTCCAATCAGGAATATAATGATTCATGGCTGAGAAGACGCAGATATCCTGTTAAACACAATACAAAAGGGAAGTTTAAAATAGTTGAAAAAAAGCATTAACAATTATTATCAGTCAAAACAAAGATAACACTTCGTGTCATTATCTGTCTCTCATAAAATAGTAAGATACAGGTACTTGAGAGTAAGCCTGTTTTATTTTAAAAAAATATTATTTTACTGTTTTCCGTGTAAAAAACACATTTAAAACAAGCTTAAATACCCTTGAAAACACACGAGGAAAAACCATTTAACACATAATTAGTAAATTAATTGACTTGTTAATAAAATAACCATGAAATGGAATTAAATAATATCAAAACTGTCTCATAAAACAGACTAAAAGGAAAGTAAAGGCAACAAAATGATGCACCCTACTTGAAAGAAGAAGAGGAGGAGGAGGAGGAAGATAACAAGATCAGCACCAGTTAAAGACAGAAGATTTTGAAAACAAAACTCATTGGAAAAACCGCAAGAAAACAAAAAGGTGCGGTCTTTAGAAGAGGTTTCAAGGAAACCCATTCACTCACTCAAGAACTAAACCCCCCCCCC
>NW_011499892.1:1274342-1282398 GCF_000495115.2 Populus euphratica
ACCCCCCCCCCCCCCCCACAAAAGTTTTGTATCGAAAAAGAACCTCGACAGAGAAGAAGATAAAGAAAAAAGAAAAGAAAAAAACATTCTTCTGGCCTGCAAAAAAGAATCAAACAAAGTGGACTTCAAAAAGTACTCCTATCCCACAAGTGAGACATGAAATCAAAGCACTCCTGACCTTACCAAACTTCCCTTGTACAACAGACTGAACTTCTTCAACTACTTCCAATATGACCCCTCCCTCTCGCTCTCGCTCTCTCTCTCTCTCTCTCTGAAACGCTGTGGAAATGGGTGGTATGAGAGATTTGAGAATGGACAGGACCCAGAGAGAGGAGATAAATGAAGAGTGCCTGTTTTCAACTCTCAGTTACAAAGACAAGGACATGACACAGACTCTCAAGAGTGTCTGAGACCTGAGGGAAAGATTCTGTAGTCACACCACTCATTTTTTTAATCTGCAGTTACTTACATGTTGTCCACGTGTCATATGATCAGTGAGTTAGTTTCTTCTGCGTGGGCCAGTTTGGTGAAATAAATCTGGGGTGACTGGAAATTTGATTTCATGGTTCTTAAAATTGGAGAGGGTAAGGAGATCAATAACCAGGAAGGAAGAGAGGGTGTGATCCGAAATGTGAAGAAGAGGACGTTCATTTTTGTGTTTTAAAATTATTTAAAAAAAAATTAACATAATTTTTCAATGTTTTTAAATAATTTTCAAGTCCTATATCAACAATAAATTTTAAAAAATGCTTGAAATTTGGATTGATTTATTTATTTAGGAGGGACCAGTACTGTCAGAAACACTGTTTATTGCAGCTCGTGGTTGGGTTTGGATTAGATATGCTTTGATGTTGGCCGAGTTGGATTTTATCCGCTCTCCCTTCTTCCTCCTCCTCCTCTTAAATTTGGAATTAGATTCTTTTAGATACATATCACTGTCATGCTCTTTTAATTTGCTAGTTGAGTGGCCCCTCCATCCACCTTTCCACACTAGGATAAATCTCAAATATATTTAAAACATAATGATTTTATTTTGATATTTTTAAATCATTTTGATACTTAAGAGATAAAAAATATAATTTTAACAAAAATGTGTGATTCTTCTAAAAAGCTTAAAGTGATTGAATTTATGAGGAAGAAGTATCTTCATCCCCAGGGAGAGAGTCATGGTTTATAAATCATGAAGTTATATGGTTTCTGGGCTCTACAATTACCAGTGGGGTTAGCTTTAAAGTCAGCAAGCCTCTATTCGTTAGAACAAGTACAGATCCATTCTTCTACGTCCTTCGTTGCGTTTGTTTCTGCATATCACAGGCTTCGTTGTGTTTGTTTCTGCATATCACAGAAAGAAGAACAAATCATATCAAGATTTCACGCATGGCATGGTCCCAAAGCCTCTTCATTTAGTGAGTTTTCTGTGTGTCCAGGGTAGATTGTAAAAGGTAGATTTCATGTGAAAACAAGAAATGGAACGCCGATAAATTGAGTAAAGAATGCCTCTAAAGATACCTATCAAGTAACTTTTTTTTTTTTTTTCAAGAGTAGGCTAGATCCTTATCTACACTATACAATATGCTTGGATTGAATTGTTATGTTTTTATATTAAAAAATAATAAATTATATAAAAATTAATTTGATATGACTTAATCAACTTGTTAGGTCCAAAAATATTATAAATAACCAATAAAAATATAGTTTAATTAAAAAAATTAAAATAATATTTTTTTTAAAATATTAAAATGACATATATTAAATTAATTTGAATCAGTTTGGATTAACCTACTAAATTTGCTATTTAAATTATAAGATTATGATAACCATATAAAAAAATAATTTTTTTCTATACTTTCTTCACCCTAACCTATTTTTTGGGCAATATCGATGGTAATTTATTTATGGTCACCCAATTATCTTGATCATCGTAATGATGATTAGAAAATTAAGGTCCAACTCCTTGAACAATTAAACTAATTTTTTAATCAATATTTTATCTAAAAACATTATAGATATCTTAAAAACAATATGTAGTCTTAAACTTGAAAAAATTCAATTTCAAAATGCAAAATCAACTTGATTTTAAAAACTTTGAAATATTTGATTTCCCTTTTCAAACAAATAAAAGAACACCTCAATTAAATTTCTTTTGTCAAAAAGAACCTATTAACATCAAAAACGATTTTTTTCATGGTTGAAATGTTGGTCAATTGATTTTTTTTTTCAACAACTTTCTCTTTTTTCTCTCTCAAACCGAACCAAGAAATGAAATAAAGATTTTGTCTAAAATGTTTGATCCTCAAACTTAAGGGGCTAAAGAGAAACTTTGAAAAAAAACCCAAAGTAAAAATTAGCAAAAAAACGGAGGGGCCTTATATATATATATATATATATAGAAAGCAGGGCTGCCAGTTTCCTTATCTTTTAATTTAAGCGCTCTAACTTTCAATCATATCCAAACAATAAAACCAAATAATTTTTAATAATATCTCTTCAATTCGATCAAACACAAAACAGTTGCCACTCATTTCGACAAAGACATCTCTCTCGATTTTCAAGCATTGATGGCCAGAAAAAAAAGTATTATTATTGCGAATAAAACTTGAATTTGAACCTCTATTTGCGTTGAAACTTGGATATAAATGGTCCATTATAATTCTGATGCACATTGCAACAGTCGGCAAAGGGTTGTGTTTGCAATTACAATCTAACAAAAACACTACTTCCATACGTCATGATCGGTACATTTACTCTCTCTCTCTCTCTCTCTCTCTCTCTCATTCAAATTGATTTCTTAAATTCCTATTATTTGTTTAATTTAAAGTCAAAACGGGTGTCAAATGAACCTACAATCACACACAGGAATGACCACTTACTTTCAACTTGATGAATTGACAGATTTGATTTAAATGAATATATTTTTTGAAAAGTTATTTTTTATCATGAGATATGAATATTGTATTAAAAATAAATTAAAATATTTTTTAATATTTTTTAAATAGTTAAATATAAAGAGCATTTATATTATTTGATACAATAAGTTAGATATAAAGAGCATTTATATTATTTGATACAATATAATATATACGAATTTTAATATTGACATTATATCCGTCTGTGCGTGCGTGTGTATATAACATTTAGGATTTCTTCATTTAATGTATACGCACCTAGGAGCAATTTGATTAATCTTATGCCTACCTAGAAAACAATAAAATCATTTCTGCTTGATCACTGTTGATTTCTCTTTCTTTAAAATGGACTCCATGGCTAATCATTATCTGTAGCGGTGCCATGAATGTATTGCATCAAACATATTGCTGGATGGAAAACCCTGTTAATCATGGATATGAACATGCACTTAAGTTTATCCTGAAGATTACAATATGCAGATAACAACCGTGACAAAGAAGTCTACTTTTACAGTTAACTGGGTAACTTCTGAGACGTAATCTTATTTCCCTATTGTTTGAGCAAAACCTAGAGGGATTATATCCTGTGCCAAGGAGCGCAGCTCATTGATCTCTTCACTAGTGAGTCTCCAACCAAGCGCTCCGGCAAATTCCTCGGCCTGTTGGGCATTTTTGGCCCCTGGGATTGGAAGGACATTTTCTTGTGCAAGCAGCCAGTTCAAGATTACCTATACAGATCAAAACCTCGCCTAAATTAAAGCGTTCTAATTTGGAGGTGGTCGTGCTTCTTCAGAAAAAAGCTCAGAAAAAGAATTAGAGAACCAGGATGAACCTGTGTGTTAGTTTTACTGTAGCTCTGTCCTATTTCTTTGATTCTTTTTAGCAGAGGTTGAAGCTGCAGAACGCAAGAATGCTTCAGCTTTATAGATGGGGATTTGATGATCATAGGAAATTTTATAACTTTTAAGTTCTTAATTCCTACCTTTGTTAGAAACTCGGGAGTGTAAATCTTGCCTCGAGGACCAGACGGAGGATTTTCTGGTGTGTACTTTCCTGTGAGAACACCTGCATAAATCCCATAAAGACAACGGTGGTTAGATACAGTATTTTCTAAGAAAACTGAGAATTAGGTGGCTTCATTGCTCCATTGACTAGAACTTGGAAGGCCAAATAGATCTTTTCAACTGTATGAGATATGGGGCACTGAAGTGAAAACCATAGAGCATGAAACAAGCACCAAACGAATCTAGCTCACCTTGAGCCATAGGGGAATACGCAATCAAAGTGATCCCAAGTTCGTCACAGGCAGCCTTGACACCGTTTTCCTCAGGCTGCCTGTATATAAGGCTGTAATTTACTTGGTTTGCAGCCAGTGGAACACCCCTTTCCTTGAGCTTCTTGTAAGCATTACGGAGTTTGCTCTCTGAATTAAGGAATTAAAAATATCTCATCACATCTAAAAGTTAAAAGAGGAAAAACCCAAAACTCTTCCATGTCATGTTCAATTAGAAATTGACTGCATGTTGTATGCTCGTTATCTTTTTTGTAGTTTGAACTGCTGGAATTAGAAAATTACCATCGTAGTTTGAAACACCTACAGCCTTCACTAGTCCCTGCTCAACAGCATCTCCAAGACCGTCAATATACCCTGAAAACGAACTGATTTCATTGAGCTAAGCTTCTTCCGATTCCAAATAATTAAGATTTGAGTTCTATAAGAATTCAATTCTACTGTATCTATATGCACTCAGGAACAAGGTTAGATAAATGCAGTCAGTTGCTCAATGAACAATGGTGCAACAAATGAGCCACCTTCATTTCCCCATATTCCAGGCCTGAAGACCAGCACAAAAAACTTGATCAGCAACATGTCTTGCCAAAGAGCTGCAGGCTCAAATTTCAACAAATAACCAGTTTAAAAACTGCATACCAGTGTAGCTGGTAGAGTTCTACCGAAGAAAGTCCAAGGCGAGAGAGGGAATCCTTAAGCGCCTTTACAACACTCTGACGTCCCAGCCTCCAAGGCAAAGCTGCAAACTTGGTCGCAACAGCTACCTCCACTTCAGGATCTTTTTGTTTCCTTTCCTTGATAAAACTACAACAAACCATTTAAGTCGGATCATAAAAACAATAAGCTGAAAACCATTTGCAATGAAAGGTTATAATTAGAACTCAGCAGTGTACCTTCCTAGAAGAGTTTCAGAGTTTACAGCACCATTTAAGAGCTGCGAGTACAATAACGATAACATTTTCAGATCCACAAGTTTTTTTTTTTAATATCAGTCCAGGGAAAAACAGTAAAACTGAATAACATGGACGCCTCACCCAAGAGCCATAAACTTCAGCCGTATCAAACAAAGTTATACCTCCATCAATACTGACATCAAAAGCCGACTTAGCAGCCTTCGTTTTCGCATCTGCCATTGTTGCAAAGCGGAAGAGAACTCTTAACATTGTTCAGCAAGAGGAAAGAAAAGGAGAACAAAATTGATTTTGTGAAGTTACAAATAAAAGTAGGCGTCATGTATGAGATATCAAACCGGGATCATCAGTTTGAAATCGGCAAATAAATGAAAACAAAGAATTTCTTTATCTTCCTATAGCTTGATTAAGCACAATGCCATCAATTTGCTAACAAAAACCTGCATAATACTTCCATAATTTTTTCTACAAGGACAGAATTTGCTATTAGATATAGTAATCAGTAATTATCTAAAAAAAAAGGTACTGTAATTCTGTCTACAAGCCAATAAAATACATAAATTTTTAAGTACCAGACTGAATTTCTTATTTCATCTAGTTTGATCTAAAATCTTGATTCATAATAATTACCATCCCACTCGGAGTTGTTCCAGTAGCCGGTGTCACCCCAAGACCAAGCTCCAAGTCCAAGCCTCGACACCTTCAAATCAGACGCACCCAACTTCACCTTGTTTTCCTCTGTTTTTGAAACGGAAAAATTCTTAGAAGCAACAACCCTCACACCATGAACTGATCTCCTATTACTTTCAAGATAGAAACATGCACTCGTCACATTCATAGCCATAGCCATAATTGTGGGTTTTCTCCAATATTCAAGACACTAGAACTTGAAGTTAATTAGTATTGAAAATTTCAGACCAGGTAGGTACTCGCACAAGTTTGGTAGAAACAAAAAGTCTTGCAGATGCCCGTAATCACTTGAAAGCAAGCTCGGTAGAAGACAAGCGAAAACTACATCACGTGACTGCACTTTTTTGATATTTACTTGGCCTGGCTAATAATTTCGAGAAGGAGAACATCGTAATTTAAACATGGTCATAAATACTTTATTTGTTACAGGGGTGTTTGAGAACGCCATTAAAATTATATTTTTAAAAAACTTTAAATTATTTTTTAAAATTTTTTTAATGTATTATGGTTAAATATTTAATATATTTTTAAATAAAAAACATTTCAAACTATAACGGTTATCAAATTTTTAAATAAAATAATTAATTAATTATTATTATTTTTTTAAGTATTAAAAATAAAAACTTCATTTTTTTTTTAAGTATTAAAAATAAAAACTTCAATTTTTTTATTTTAAATAATTTTTTATATTTTTAAATAAATTTAATATATTAATATAAAAAATAAAAATAATTATTACTTGATATCAAAGTACAATTATTATTTGGCATCAGGAAATCGTTCCAAATGGTTTGATTGGCTGGTGTTGGATTTTGAAGGAGGGTGCCTTATCTGCAGATGCTATTTTGGACTACTGTATTTGATAAGGTGGTTGAGATTATTTTTTAAAATATTTTTTATTTAGAAAAATATAATAATAATATTTTTTAATTTTTAAAAATTATTTTAAATATTAATTTATTAAAATAATTTAAAAACATAAAAAATATATTAATTTAAAATAAAAAAAAGTTAAATTTTTAAAAAAATATTTTTAAAGCAAAATGCGAAACTTGAACTAACCTCTCTCACTTTCCCTGTACCTTGCTCCTTTAGCTTGGAGGAAGAAAGAAAAACAAATTGTTGTCCAAAATGATTGATATTTGACAAATCATCATATATGTTTAATTTATAATTGTACAATATATAAAATCATGATAAATTTGTAATTATAATAAAAAATTATCATAAGCAAATATATAAACTTGTATAAAAAACTTAAAATATATTTCTAACATGCATATTGAAAATTATACATAAATGAATGAAACTAACTCCTAGCATGAATTCTAAGTATATATTAAAAATATATTCAAATAAAAACAATAAAAAATACTTATACGTTGAAATACTCAATACATAACTTATTAGATTTGTATTAATTATGGGTCCAAATGAAAAGAAAATACCTATGTACTTAATTCATATAAAAATCTA
Organism: Populus euphratica; assembly: GCF_000495115.2. Taxonomy (NCBI): domain Eukaryota; kingdom Viridiplantae; phylum Streptophyta; class Magnoliopsida; order Malpighiales; family Salicaceae; genus Populus; species Populus euphratica. The sequence goes on from NW_011499892.1 coordinate 1,281,617, forward strand.
AATTTATCATATTTCATGTAAAGCTTATTTATGAATGTTTTTATTCTTTATATTTGGATGGCTAGAGAGAAGAAAAAAAAAGTTTTGAGTTACTTGGATAATTTAGGTGAAAGAGCAATTACATGGGACGCTTTGTAATCTTATAATATTTCCTAATCATCTTATTTGTAAATTAGGTTTAAGTTACCGAACCATGTTAATTTTGTATGTGCTATATGCAATTCATTATACTTGCTCTTATATATATTTTTATTTGTCAATTGATTTGAGTTTTTTCCTCAATAAACTAAATATCAGAGCTTGCCTAGTTGTTAGGTGACTTTTATAAGTGCATAAAAAGTAACATCGATGATAAAGTTTGATATGAAAAAATAAAACAGTTATGAACGATGACATTTAAATAATATCGTGATTCAAAATCGATGATAAAATTTGATATGGAAAAATAAAACAGTTATGAACCATGACATTTAAATAATATCGTGATTCAAAAATACGACTTTTCATTAATCACAATTGAGCATTAGTTTTTGCAATTTAGAAATGCGACATGTATTAATTTTTTTTATTTTTAAAACTCGATAATATTAAAAATGTTGTGTTTCTAAACAATAATATCTTCAAACTATACTATTTTATAATTTTTTTATTATTATATGCTATTTTAGTATTTAAATTATATTTTGAGTGCTAAATACTCAAATTAATCTTTTTTTGTTTAATTTAGTTTATTAATGTTAATTTTTTTATTTAGTTATCACACTCTCATAACATAAATTTCA
>NW_011499892.1:1282536-1377243 GCF_000495115.2 Populus euphratica
GGTTTGACTAATTAACCTGATTTGATGAGTTAACTCAGTTGATGTTTGACTAGTTAACCTGATTTGATGAGTTAACTCAGTTGATTCAGATTTTTTTTTCTTTTTATGTATTGGTTTTTCCTTCCAACTTCATCCTTAAATATTGTAATTAACTATAACTATAAGTCATTAACTTTTTTTCTTCTAATTTCATGACACGAATTCCAGGTTTAACGGCTTAAACCAGTTGATTCATTTTTTTTCTTTAGTAGTTTTTTTGTTTCAATTTCTTCTTTTAGTATCGATTTGATTAAATTTAAACTTTACGATTTATTTTGTTTACGTTCATTAAATTATTGTGATATCATGAGAGGATTTTATTGTATCCCTATTTGCAAAGCAATATTTATCGGAATAATGTTTTGCTTCATTTTTTTTTCAATTAATTTTTTTAAAATTTTATTTTGTAATATTAATTTTTGTAATTATTATATTTTTATAATACGACTTTGCAGTCAGATCCATATTTAAGGCTCCGGGTTTGATGTTGCAACCAAATTTATTTAAACTTAGGTTATACAAATTTAATATTATTTCAAAAGATATAGTTTTATAAAAAGATCTAACATTTTTAAATTTTAAATTTTTTATACATAAAAATTATCCAGCATGTCACAGTTCTAGAACATATAAAATATATCATGTCAGCTTATGTAGTAAGGAAATAGAAACCAAAAAGTTAAAAATTAGAAAAACCTTCAAGACACATTCCCCACATCAACACGAACATGGTACATTAAAAAAAAAAAAAACCTTATCATCAAACAAGTAAAGAAAAAAAAAACATCACATCAACAATTATCTTAACCACCTTGCTAATTTCACCCGTGAAGGCTTAGCATGTTTGGCAAGTGACCTTACTAGTCATGTTGTTTTTCATAAATTCAATTTCTTAGAACCTATAATAAAATAATTCTTGACAAATTTTTACCTTAAAACAACTATATATATTTTTTTCTTCTCGCTAATCCTTATCATCACAAAAAAAAAGAAAAAAAGAAGAGAATCTGAGGACATTTATGAGCGGGAATAAAAATAAAATTGACTTCTTCTGCAACGGTACAAAAAACATGAAACACGACCCAGCCAGCATCACCACCCGTTTTCTTTGTTTTTTTTCTCCTTCCCTCTGGCATGACAAGATGTACACTTTAGGACCCAAAAGCTAGGAGATTGCAGCTACGGCCTGCAAGGTCAGTCACCCAAGACGAGGACAGAATCTGGGGACCAACCATCAATGATCATTAAGAAAATCGGTGACAAATCAAGGCATGAAGATCAACGTCCGAACACCATGAAAAAGACATCACACATGGAAATCAGAGAAAGGAACGCACAGCTGATATCCACAGCAGATCCCTTATCAGCATTTCCTCAACAATTGGAAGGTGTTCCTGTATTCTGGGAGATGTTTTAAAGTTACAGATTCCATTTTAACTGGGGTTACAGGTTCATTTTATATATGAACACCTTAATTTTACCGCTAACACAAATCAATGATGCCGTGCATGTCAAGAAAACATATTCTAACCGGCAATACTTGTATAGAACTTATTAGATGATGTTATGATTTATTACAATAGTTTTTAAACATTATAATTTCACATTAATCACGAGTATTATATCACGCACTTGAAATGATAGATCGTCTACTTATAATCAAGATGAGTATTAGCATGAAGGGTGAATATTACTGTAAGCATGAAGAACATGCCTATCGAACTTATAATTAGAGGATGTATTTGCTGTTATTGTAAGAATATTTAATTTTAATATATATTTAATTTAATTATCAGCAAATATATAATGTAAAAATAATTTAAATGGCAAGAACAGACACAACTTGAAATTCGAATCCCACGACTAGCAAGAAACTCTAATAGAATACCATATAGAAATAGAAAATTTAACGGTGATTGAAATTAACATTTACGAGTAGCCCAGAAAGAATGTACCATTTGTAAGCCTCAAATACCTCTACTGCTTGCAATGATCAATTCTGCCGTCGGAATCCTTTGTTTTTGCGGTCACATTTTTTTAATTTTAAATTAATTATTTTTATAACGTTTTATTTAATTGATATTAAAAATAAAATAAAAAATAAATATTACTTTAATATATTTTAAATAAAAAATATTTTAAAAAATAATTATTATCAAAATACCAAAATAGACACCAAAGGACGAGTACCCTCGTCTGCAGGGTAATCAGCAGGGACCATCAGCTCATTTATTTTGAAAATTATAGTACTAGCACCAGAAAAGTCTATTTCTTCATTATTGTAACTTGTTGTATATGATCTGATTTTACTTTTCCTTGTGCAAATTTACAACTTTTCAACGGGGAAACCGGTTACAGGTTTTATCTCCATCGCCAAGGAGCGCAGCTCATCGATCTCTTCACCGGTAAGTCTCCAACCAAGTGCACCAGCGAATTCCTCAGCCTGTTGAGCATTCTTCGCCCCTGGGATCGGAATGACATTCTCCTGGGCTACTAGCCAGTTCAATACCACCTATACAGACCGAAACCTTACTTAAAAACTTAAGCATTGATCAGTTATGGCTAAACAAGAATCAAGTAGCTTCTACTGAACAAGATTGAAAGAAAAAGGAACCGGTTAAAAGATTAAAAGAACAAGGGTGGACCTGTGTGTTAGTTTTACTGTAGTTCTCTCCCATTTCTTTGATTCTGTTCAACAGAGGTTGGAGCTGCAGAACGCAAGGAGCTTCAGCCATAGGGTAGGGTTTAATGATGATATATATATATATTTTTAACTTTAAGTCTCTACCTTTGTTAGAAACTCGGGAGTGTAAATCTGGCCTCGAGGACCAGTTGGTGGATTTTCTGGTGTATACTTTCCTGTAAGAACCCCTGCATAGATTACAAAGGTCTTATTACCTCTCAGTGAAAACAAATGTAACAGGGATAATGTCAGCTTTGAGCCTTTTATGCCCACCATGTAATTTGACTTTTCTTAGGTCTTGAACCTGCAACTTTTTAGTCCTGGCCAGATGCCCCGAAAATTCTCACAATTGTATATATAGCACCCAAACGAAGATTATAGAGCATGAAACAGCTATAAGAACCTCACCTTGAGCAATAGGAGAATATGCAATCAAAGTGACCCCAAGTTCATCACAGGCTGCCTTCACACCATTCTCCTCAGGTGCCCTGTATATGAGGCTGTAATTCACTTGATTTGAGGCCAGTGGAATACCTCTTTTCTTAAGCCTTTCGTAAGCATCACGAAGTCGGCTTGCTGAATTAAGGAATTAAAATCTCATCATATATAAATTAAGGAGGAGTAATCTAAGACTGCAAGCCATGATGTTCAATTAAAGATGGGCTGTATAGTAAGTACCTTCAATAATTATTGCAAAAGTAGTTATGAGGAGAGGGTGGAGGAAAAAAAAGACTACAGTAAATAGTCAAACCTATCAAACTCTAAAATTCCTTTTCGCAGTTCAAACTGATGGAATTAGGAACTTACCACTGTAATTAGAAACACCAACAGCCTTCACAAGACCCTGCTCAACAGCATCCCCAAGACCATCAATGTATCCTGAAATTGAACTTCCATTGAACTAAGTTTCTTCTGAAACAGAATGCGATCGAGTTCCATAAAATTCAGTTATACTAGCTATATGCAGGCAAGAATGAGGCCTAGTTGAGTTGAATTTCGAGTGGGATTAGCTAAATGCAGTCAAGTGCTCAATGAAACAATGGTGTAACAGATGAGCCACCTTCATTTCCCCATATTCCAGGCCTGGAAACCAGCACAAAAACTTTATAAGTGGCATTGTTTTGTCAAAAGAAGTTACACAAAGAAATCACATAGCCTGGTAAAGTGCCTACCAATGGAGTTGATATAGCTCTACCGAAGAAAGTCCAAGGCGATTGAGGGAATCCTTAAGGGCAGTTAGAACACTCTGACGTCCTAGCCTCCATGGCAATGCTGCATATTTGGTTGCAACAGCTACCTCCACTTCAGGATCTTTTACTTTCCTTTCCTTAATAAATCTTTAAGCAACCAATGAAGTTCAGATGATAAGATAAACTAAGCTGAAAATCATGATGTTATAGCAGATGGACATCATAGCTCAATTTTAATGATGTACCTTCCTAGAAGAGTTTCGGAATTTATGGCTCCAAATGAGAACTGCCAAATACACACTGATGTCTGTAAGTTTCCCGTTGCCGTTTAGTGAGAAGAAATTCAAAATAATATCCACTTCTCACCCTAGATCCATAAACTTCAGCAGTATCAAAGAAAGTTATACCGCAATCAACACTTGTATCAAAAGCTGCTTTAGCAGCCTTCATTTTCCTATCTGCCGTCATTGCAAAGCAGGGGAAATGTCATATTTCATGGAGAAGAGATTCAGACAGCATTTAGTTACAAAGACAAACATGTAGAGCACTTGTGGAGCAAATACATAAAACGGGAGGCCATAAAATTTAACAAGCATTATTTGTAAGCACTAAGATGTCAAAATGAGGATGGTACTGAAGTTGGGGAAATCAGCAAATGTAAACAGATGGGAGTTCTGATTGTATCCATAAGTTCAATAAGCAATAAAAAATGCAATCATTTCATTAACAAAATCCAGCATAAAACCTGCACAATTTCTTTGTAAAATGAACATGGCAATTCTCAGCGACAACATATATTATTGTATTACACATAAGAATTGGAGTCTAATGCAAACAAATATGCATAAATTTTTTTTTAAAAAAATGTGAGGATACAAAACTGAATAAAGCAATTCATAAAAAAAAAGAAGAAAAAAAGCATAATCCAAAATTAGTCACGATTAATTCTACCATATGTCCATATCATCTTCTATAAAAAGAACTGATCAGAGGTTTAAAATTTTGCAGCAGAAGCATATACGTACGTACCATCCCATTCAAAATTGTTCCAGTAGCTGGTATCACCCCAAGACCAAGCACCAATTCCAAGCCTTGTAACCTCCAAATCAGACCCACCTAACTTCACCTTATCATCCTTTATCTTCGAAAAAACAAGATCCTCAGAGGCAACAGATCTCACTCTATTACCTGATCTCCTATTACTTGCAACGCAAAAACATGGACTTGCATTCATAGCCATAGCCATGATGATGGCTTCCCTTTGACTCAAGAACTTGTATAACCCTTTTCTCTCCTCTCTTTGCTTAGACTTCTGAACTTGGACAGAACTGTATCTGCGAAGTTTACATAGCAGTATCTGGGTCCTAAAACTTTCCACGTTCGACAGACCTGTGCCACCAACCAAGAGTCAAGTGGCGGGCCTTTCCAAATTTGTAATTTGGCATTTATGAAAAAGGTCCAAATATTAAATATCGTAGTTTATGGGCTGGGTTTCTCTTAGAGCAGGGCTGGACTGCTTCCGTTAAAGTTTTTACAAGCCTGAGCCCGGATCATATACTCCTTGTTAGACTGGGCTTTGGTATTGTTGTATTGAGTGTTTTTTAAAAGTGATTTTTATTTAAAAATATAATGATTTTTTTATATTTTTTAATTTTTGATATTAGTATATTAAAACTATTAAAAAACACTGAAAATCATTAATTTAATTTTTTTTCAAATAAAATATATTTTAAAAAAATTAAAAAACAAAAGCTATAACACTCTTGGATACTCACTTTATTCTTGAGAGTTAATAATTTATAAATTTATATTTATATATGGGGAATATGTCCATAATTAATATTTTTTCTTTATCTATTTGATAATAATGATGATGATTAATATTTTTATATTATGTTGATAATAAATAATAATAATAATAATTTATATTTGTTTTATAAGTGAGTTTTATTTTATTTCATAGCCGGACTAATTTCAATCTTTATCCTTATTATTATTATTATTATTATTATTATTTTAATAGAGTTTACATATTTGAAAATTAGGAGTAACAAGTTATGGACTAGGACATCTTGAGAATTTTGATTTCATAGTTTGATCTAATTAAAGTTTGAGTTATGATGGTTAATGTGGAATAACACCTTCTTAGTTGCTGGGCCAGTATCCTTCCAAGTTAAAGCGCGCGCGCGCGAACATTTATTAGTTTTATTTTATTTTTGATGAAAATTCATGGTATATTTTCTTATTGAGAAAAGAAGTTTCTTTCCATAGTTTTTAGAAAGAACGGCTCTGATTTTCTTGGGTGACCACTAGATATCATTGCCATTTCCCATAGGGCCATATTAATTACTACGAATATTGGAAAAAATTAAAACACCAGTGGGATGGGAAAATAAAATGGGCGAACGAGGCATAGAGAAAGTTTTTTTTTTGTTTGGAATGATAACTCAGAAAATCCTGCTATTTTAAAAGATCTAAATTTAAAAAATAGTATTTTTTAGTATTTTTCTCCAAACAAAAAAAAGTTTCTAATTCATTTTTTAAGATACAATTAGAAATTAATTTAATTAAAAAAAATCATTTTCATAAAATTTACCAAAAGAAAGGAATTCATTTTCCTGCAAATAATGGATATTTCATTTTTCTTTTTAAAATTTGCATTGATAAGTTTAATTTTTCTAAATATCATTTATTTTGATCAATTATACATAAAATTAGTCTATTAGCCCATGCTTCGTCGCAAATAGATTATATTTTTTTAAATATAAAAAAATATAAAGAGTGTATAAAATTTAATTTTTAATAATATTATTAAACCTGTCAAAATAAGTCAATCTTAAAACCTCTGGTCCTGACTTTTTTGCCCAACTCATATTTTTATACTATATGAGAGTTGATTATATTTAAATCGATTAATTTTATGCATACAAAGATAACTTGGATCACGGGTAAAAAAATTACTTAGCTTTTACAAAAAATTAAGAAGACAACTTTTTAAAAATATATCAAGACAATAATAGATTGAATCAACTCTAGTTTTCCTGTGAGCTGGATCATGGATTTTATTGAATTCAATAACTTTTTTTGTTAATTTTTTTATCTAATTATATAATAAAAATAAATACTTCTAAAATTAAACATTAACACTAAAATAAATATTTATTTGAGACTATAATAAACTTATTAAAAAAAACCATGTAATGTATTCCCTAACTAATTTGATATTAAATAATAAAATCAAAAAAATAATAATTAAAAAAACAAAAAAAACATATCTGATCGATAGATAAACTCATCAAATATGTAAATCGGATAACCTAAACCAGCAAGCCAAACCTATAAAATGGGTTATGAACTCTACTAGAATTATAATGAGTTTTTTTAAAAAATTATATAATAACAATAATAAACAATCATAAAATCAAACACTAACTCAATATCGAAATATTTTATTGAGACTATGATAATTTTATAAAAAATAAAATAAAATCAATTATAAAATTGAATTCTCAATTAACCCAATATTTATAAAAAAAGTAAAAAAAAATAAATATAAAATTTAATAACATGATTTTATAGATTTTTTTAAAATTTAATAATGAAGAGAAAAAATAGATTATAACAAAATCAAGTTCAATTTAAAAAAATAACTCATCAAATTTGTAAATTAAAGCAACTTAAATTACTCTAATAAACTCAGAAACCACTTTAACCCTATAAAAAAATTACAAAACTAATTTTTTAATTATTTTAATATTAAAAAATAAAATAAAATAAAATAATTTTTAAAAAAAAAATAAAAAACAACGTGGGGTTACTACACGAGGGCGAAGAGTAGTGGCCCCCAGCCCCCAACCCATTCATGGAGTACATTTGTTTAATTAGACGCCCCTAGCTACATCTACCCCCAACAATGTCATTTAATTACTCTTTCTATAAGAAAAATGCCACTTTACAATATCAACAGTACACAGATGTTTAACAAAGGAAAAGCTTGTGCTTGTGCCTTGTTTTGGTTTTTTTCCTTTTTTTTGTTTTGTTTAATTAGAGGAGATCAAGAAGGCAAAAACCAGAATAAGCGACAGAAAACCGAAGTAAACTACGAACTCCTTAAATATCCTACCAGAAGAAACTCAGGCGGGCAGCACAGAGGAACATGAGCAAAGACAGTCATCTAAAGTCCATATACATTGTCGAAAGCGAAATTCGCTGCCTCCCCTTCAATCTGCTCTGCTGGCCTCACAAGGTATGATCATGTCCTCTGCAAATTTTAATTGCTTCAGTTGTAACATCGTACGTGAAGAGGTCAAGCCATAATTCAACCTGCTCTCTCTGCTTTCTTATATACTAGGCCTGCTTCAAACAATATTTCGACTTCTTTGGATGATTTCCAGCCTTCCCGCAAACAATTTGCTCTAGTAACCCTTATTTGGAGCAGAAACCCTGTATTAGCCTTTTGTTAACCCGAACCTCGAGAGGCTGAAGATATCTCGTGAATGAAAACCCTCTAAATTAATATTCAAAGTGTTGAATACTCAATATATATATAAAGTTGAGCGTCGCCCAGCCTAGCTCGCCTGGGTCTCGCCAGTTGAGCAACAGCACCTCGCAATGGCTCACCGTGCCTGGCTCACCTCGCATGGATTGCCAGGCAGCTCGCCTGGGTCAGCCGGTGCAATTCACCGGAACTAACTCGGTATTTTTTCCTTTAGCCCAATTTTTCTCTTCATTAGTTTACACAAATTCTTTTATAAAAATATTCATCCTGTGATAATATTTTTTAAATGGATCGACAAATATTATACATAGAAGTGATAGACAAAGAACGACTCTCGAGCTATGAAAATAAAGTGCATTATCACCTGAGTCAATATAATTAAGCTAATGACACCAACAAATAAAATGACATTTATTTATGGTTAATGGAAGACAAAATACAACCCTAAAGTTATATTAGCGTCATTTATGCCAGATAAAGCGCCACACTAATGGGTGACCGCCTAATTACTAACTATCATGATTAACATCCATTAGTATAAGTTTTAATAAGTGATCTTTCCATTAAGATCATGCATTATCTTGAACAAGAGAAAGGGACATTTATTTTCTTCTCAAATATTTTTTTACCTGCTTAACACTCGAACAGAAACTTAAACTAATGATTTAAGCATTAAAGAGTTTGTTTTATAAGTAACACCCATTATAAAAATATAGTCTAATCTATTACCAGCTATGGAAAAGCTCAGGAAATTATTTGAAGTTTTTCTAGATTTCATCAATAACGTTGATTGTGAAAAGCTAAATAAATAAAAACGTTATTTGTGTTTTATCCAAACTTTTCTCATCCTTCACTGGTACCTAATTTAAAATTTTTAAGTTTGACAATATAAAAACTCCAAAACAGAAAAGAGTTATTGACCTCGCAGAACCCTATTTTTTGGGCCTCCAACAATTTTCTTAAGAGACAGATGCTAAATGATGTTGTTAACATCTTCAAGCAGCATATTTAAACTAGATATAGATGCTAAATGATGTTGTTAACATCATCAAGTAGTATATTTAAACCCTTTAATCTCCACAACATCAAACTACCTTGCAAGGATTATTAGGTGCATAAAAAAATTCTAGTTTTAGGAATAAACTAGACAAAAAGTGACAAATAGACACTATACTTTAACTCTCTAAATGAAACAACACTTCTTGACAAATCATAAGCATTACTATCTCTATTAATCTTCTTAATTTGAGCATTCTCATTCATATGCTTTTCATCTTAAAAAATCTAGATATAATATACACCAGACTATACCAACAGCAACTCATACACATCATTCCTATTAAATGGAAAAGTCTTTATTTTGTCAACGAGTTATACACACTCACCTCTTCAAAGAATTTATCTTCGTTAAGGCCAATCTAGATAACTATGATGAACCTATGAATTTTATAGAGCACATAAAGAATGTTAGAAGCACCCTAGATTTGTTTAAAAAAATGATGTCATGTGTGAAATATTTTCCACAACACTTCATAGATTTACTCTGGTATGGTATCACAACCTTGAGCCTAATTCTATTATGGGTCTTTATGATCTATGTTTCAAGCTTTATCTCATGTTACATCATCAATATACTAGCTTAAAAAAGCATAACTGAGTTATTTGTCATGACACAATGTGGACATGAAAGCTTTAGAGCCTATCCTTATAGATTTAATAAGAAGATGCTCAACATGGAGGATCATCTCGAACCTATTACTACTATAGCATTGATCAATAAAGTTTATAATTATTACTTGTAGAAACGGTTGTACACTTTTTCTAACATAAACCTCATGTGATGAAACAAGCCATAAAAAAATATATTTGTGTGGAAGAAATAAGCATCATTAAACAAGAACATCCACGCAGAGAATCTCCTAGGCTCATATTTAGAAAAAACATTATAAGGTTAATTCATGATCATATGGTATACCCATAACTCTAGTTACCCCATGTACTAAGGTCCTTGCTATTATCAAGGAAAAAGATTTTGTACAATATCCTTATTCTATAAAAAGTGATTCAAATAATAGAAAACCCAATAAATTTTGTTTTTTTTTCATTATGATCATGGTTATGATACTGAATACTGTCATGCACTCTAAAAAGAGATAAAAAGACTAATTGTCAATAGTTATCTGTAATAATTTATAAAAAAAATAAATTAGAAGAAGAAAAGATAGAAGTTTGTACACACCATAAAAACCTACAAGAAATCATATAATATATGTTTTATCTCCATGGCTTTTCAATAAAAGTAATGACATTTTTTTTTGTCTTTAACATAGTTGAAGGTGAGTTTCATATCTTATGGTTGGTCTAGTCATGGTCTCTATCATAACTTCATGTGAGCTTCTTGGTCTTAAAAGTTGCTCTATGTGAACTCTATATTCTCTAATATAACTTTATATCAGCTCTACATCTAATTATTTTCAACATAACTCCAGTATAACCTCATAAGAGCTTTTTATCTTCATTGTCTCTTTCATAACTTCAGGTCTCCATATAACAAAATCAGATGACTTCATAAATAATCCAAATCATTATAATTACAAGTGCTAAGGTTTTCATATGATCATATTTGTCATTTTATTTTATTTACATGAAAAAGTTATCATTTGCACTTGCATTCACAATACCTCTATAGTTGTCACCTAATGTGACCAAATATCTCTCTTTAGTGAGCACCATGCATTTATTTTTATTTTTTCACCTATTTTGTAGCTCACTTTTAAAATTTGATGTCACGTGAGCATCATGCTTTTATTTGAATTATCATATACTGTGTTGCTTAAAATCTAAGCATTATATTTTTATTTTTATTTTTCAGCTATGTTTTTGCTCACCATTAAAATTTGAAGTCACATGAGCGCCATGCCTTTATTCTTCTTTTCGTCTATTTTGTTACTCAAAATTGTAGCAATATGCATTTATTTTTATTTTTCACCTACTTTGTTGCTCACCTTTGAGATTTAAAGTAAAAATATAAAAAATAGTTTGGGGAAATTTTGAATACTTAAATATATATAAAAAAAATAGTTAGTTGTCACCCGACCCAGCTCACCTAGGCCTGGCCTAGACGAGGTCAACTGCACCTTGTTTGGGCCTTTAGATGAGGTGAACATCATCTCATCTAGGTCAATCAAGCGAGCAACCTGGGGTTAGCCCAAATAGTTAAGCGAACCCAACTTGACTTTTTTTTCTCTTTAGCCTAATTTTTCTCTTTATTATTTTACATGAATTCTTCTATAAAAATATACATCCTGTGATAATATTTTTTTAAACATACCAACATTTATTCATGGAAGTGCAAAGTAAAGAACCACTATATGAGATATGAAAACAAAATGTCACTATCACCTACAAATCACCATAATTAAGCTTGTGCCACTAACAAAAAAACATGGTTTTTATGGTCAATGGAAGATAAAACATCACTTTACAGTTATATCAACGCCATTTACATTAGATAAAGCACCACCTCCCTTGAGCTAGGAGATAAAGAGCCATAATAGTGGATGACCAACTTTTAGCTACCTTAATTAACATCCATTACTATAAGTTTTAATAAGAGCTCTTTCCATTAAGACTAGGCAATATCTATAACAAGAGAAATGAACATTCATTTTTCTTCTTGAAATATCTTTTACTTGCTTGACACTTGAACAAACAAACTTAAATTAACTCAAGTATCAAAATGTTTGCTTTGCAGATAACACCCACCATAAAAATATAGCCTAATCCATTATTAGCTGTGTAAAAGCCTAGTGAATAATTTGAGGTTTTTTTACTTCATTATAAGGTAAAAAAAAATATACATTCAATAAAAAAAACATTAAGTATTCAATTACAACATATCAAACATATAGAAATTCTCAAAGACATAAGTAAGTTGCAATGGAAAAATTGGATAAGGATATTCTCCTTCTAAAAATACGATGCACTTTAAAATGTTTTCACATCTTTTGTTTGATTACAAGGAGAAAGTGCCTTTCATGAGGTTAAAAAAAAATACACAAAATCAAGTTTTTTTTAAGGTTAATGGATAAATAAAGAGATTGAGTTTATTAGATCTACATTACACAAATACTTGTAAAACAATTCATCTTTATAGTTAGTGAAAACTCTTTATTTATTAAGTTAATAAAGGAATATGATTTTTAAAGCCAAGATAGAGTGCATGTGATGCAACCTATAGCATTAGGATTTCTCAAGCCCTGAAAATTATAGTCTTGAAATCTAAAAAAAAAAAAACAAGAGTTCTCAAACCTTAAAATTATAGCCCTCAACTATATATGAAAAATATAGAGAAACCTCATATGTTCAAAAAGGTCTTTAATTTATAAATATCTTTAAAAAAAATCATGTTAATTGTTTATATTGGAAGTAAAATACCAATCTAGTAAATAAATTTAAAACTAAGTCGGAAAAGTTATTAGACTTTGAAATTAACTAGAAAAATTATTAAAACAACAAATAATAGCATATCATAACTCCAATTTGAGAGCTTTCTTGACCTCAATTGGTTTTAGTTAATTAACTCTTCATAGATTGGGCCTGCTGAACCACATAACTGAATTTGAGCCTAATTTAATAATCAAATTAAAAACTATAATTGTTGTTATCAAACTATATATTTGACATATCTAGTTTTCATCATGGGCTTTACCTTGTTTATCTAATCCATAAACATATTTGTAAAACATTTCACATCACTATATGTGTGCTTTGCAAAGAAGATATAAAAAAAGATTATTAGAATTTCAAGAAGAAAAGAATGTGAATTGAAAGATTGAAACCCTTAACCCAGTAACTCTTGGACATTAATATAGTTTTGAGTCACACCAACTTTCATAGAAATAAGATAAGGAGAGAAATGTTATAACATATATCATATAAGTTATTATTTAGGATAATAGCCTTTAAAAGTGAGTGGTTCACTATTAAGCAAAAAAGGATAATTTCATAAGGCATCCACTAGGTATGAATATGTCATAACATCATTATATAGGTATAATTATGCTATGAGAATGTGTGAGCATTCAATGCTTAGTACAAATCATACAAAAAGCATGTGGATACTACTTGGGTTGAACTATTAGTGTTGGAATATGTTTGTTTGGTTCGACCTTATGAATTTAAGGAATTGTAATTACCATTTTATAGAAGATGTTGTCATATTAAGCTTTATAGATACCTTAAGTTCTATTTAGAGATGGATGTTATGAGTATGTTGGGTCAACTAGAGCTTTTAGGGAGTTGATACATCCCTTATAGGTCAACGGAGAAATGAATTGCATGATATACTTAGGGAAAAAATAAAAAAGAAGATAATCTACGATTGGACTTTAAATACTTGTAGGAACTTCATGACCTATTAGAGCTTTAGGCTTGTATGTTATAAGTCTAATTAAGAGCCTTATCAACCTCAATTAGTTATAGTCAATTAAGTCTTTAAAGATTAGGCTTGCTGAATCACATGATTGAATTTGAGTCAGATCCAACGGTCAAGTTAAAAGTTATAATTGTTGTTATTAGACTATATATTTGGTACTTCTATGTGGCCCATAAAAGCATCCACAAGACGTCTCACATTACTATGTGCATGTCCAATAAAGAAGATATAAAAAAAGATAATTAGAATTTGAAAAATAAAAAATGTAAATTAAAAGATTGGAAGCCTTGACCCAATAACTCATGTGTATTAATATAGTTATGAGCCAAACTAGCTTTCATAAAAATAAGATAAGGAGGGAAATATTGTAGCACATGTCTTAGAGGCCATTATTTAGGATAATAGCCTTTAAAATTTAGTGGTTCACTATTAAATAGAAAAAGGATGATGTCATGATGGATCTATTAGATATGAATATGCCATAACATCATTCTATGGTATAATTATGCTAACAGAATGTATGAGCATTTAATATTTACTACAAATTATATAAAAAGTAGATGGAGTGGTTAGATGCTACTTATATTGAACTATTTGTATTGGAATATGTTTGTTTGGTTTGAGCTTATAAATTTAAAGGATTAAAACTATCATTCTACATAAGATATTGTCATGTTGAGCTTTCTAAATACCCTAAATTCTATGTAAAGATAGATGATATGGATATATTGAATCAACTAGAGATTTCAGCGAGTTACACATCCCTTATAGCTTAATGCGTAAATAAATTGCATGATTTCCTTAGGGCCAAAAAAAAAAGTGATATATGCTTAGACTCTAAATACTCGTAGGAACTTCATGACCTACAAAAACTCTGGGCTTGTATGTTTTGTGAGCCGTGCATTATGTTATGTCTCGTTAGTGTTAATCTTGACCAATACATCACCATGTAACAATATCCATTTGATTGATTTCATGTTGGAAAATGAGTAGGCCATACATCAACAACATGCACATACACAATCATGCATATCCTCCATTATCATAAATATATATATAGCGCAAAAATAATCAGTGAGCCAGAATGCCTCATTATTAGATAACATCAATCATTCACAATATAGCACCCATGAGAAGTATTTGCTGCTGCAAAACTAATGAAGCCAAGAAAATGTAAAGCTGCCTTCTCTCGCAACAACGTGTGCTCATCAACATGAAAATTTACTATGGAGATAATGGTGGAATAGAAGTTTAGGCTTCCTCAGTAGCCAAGTGTAGGTCTACAGTCTCCCACCATTAATTCCAAAAGAACCCTAGTTTTCCAATTTTCACATGGTGTATTTTCTTACTTGAGGAAAAAAAGCCCTAGTTTTTAGGAATCAGTAGCTCAACCCCTTGGCAAGCTAGCTATATAAGCAAGCATCTTCATGGATTCTATGCTGATCACAGTGTGTGTGTGTGTGTGAGAGAGAGAGAGAGAGAGTGGGGGAGAGATAACATAGTAATATATATAATAATATAAAGCTGATTATAATGTTATTAATTTCCTTAAAAGAGAGAGAGAGTGTGGGGGAGAGATAACATAGTAATATATATAATAATATAAAGCTGATTATAATGTTATTAATTTCCTTAAAACAATTAGAACTACAATGTTACTATTTGGCATTTGATACCAGTACAAAGCTAAACTCAGCATGTTCATATACATATATAACATGCACATCCTAAGATACCTCAGATTTTCCTCACCAATGAGCTCAAAAAGCCTCTCATATCCATGATCCCCATTATATAGGTAGGTAATTATGCAGCAGGTGCTACATCCACGCCGTCGTCGTCATCGTCGTCATCCCCCTCACGTTGCTCACAAGCATAGGGGCTGATAACAAACTGGTTTAGGGGGATAACCAGCTTAAAAACCTCAGATTTCTTGCCATCAACAATCACCATTGGAGAGATATTGAAGAAATTAAAGAGCCAAAGGCAATTTGGTTATGCTAGGAAAAAAAAAAAAAAAAAAGGAAGAAGAAATTTTGCGACCTGTAAAGCTAGTGTACAGTGTACTGTCCTATTTATAGCTTGGAATGGTGCCACTGTCATCAAGAAATGCACTCGTTATCTTGTCCTCCCTTATTTGCCCTTTCCCTTTCATATCTCGCAAAGCAAAAAAGGAGTGACTTGGTTAACTTGGATTCCATTCATTTTGCCTAAATGGCATATAGGACCCTATTACCTGAGTTCGACTTACGTCTTTCACGATCGGCACGTGGTTGACAATAGTCATGGCACACTCTGAAGTTCCATGGCCTCGTGTTTTCATCTGCCAAGTTGGCTTTGAATGGTCATTAGGAATATCAGAACTCTTGGCCCCAGAGGAGCTTGGACTGTTCACGCTGAAAACTCTTCCTATCTACCGATCGATCAAGCGGAGTCCGTTAGTAGATAGTGACGACTATTCACCAAAATGTTTGATCTTTATTCCATGTTTTCCGGCAGGGGCCGAAATTCTTACTTTGGCGATCATCAGCTATATTTTGATTTGAACCCCGTGTGTGCGTGCGTGCGTGTGTGTGATATATATATTTGATAAGCCAATAATAGATCATCGTAAATAAAACAACAATTCGGAAGCCAAACTGGCGAAAAAGAGTATGTGAATTGAAGCTACCACAGCAAAAGCGGCAGCAACAGAGACAACAAAATCATGTAAGCCAAAAGAGAAGCATGAACAAATCCATGGAAAGAGGAAGGGATGGCGTACTGCCTAAGAAAACAACGAAGGAACTAGATATAGCACATACGGGAAGCAAAAGTCAACAGGATCGATTGCAGAGAAAAACCAGACAGAAGACTGAAGCTCCTTTGCCATCCCATATGTAATATTATTTGCACCTCACTTGTGTGTAAGTATGTCGAAATACTAAAATAGGAAGATTTTTAAATGCAAGTGTGACTAATTACCAATGAGTTCCAAGCCAAACCACTAATTTAATCAAAGATTCCAGTCGGATTAATGGGATTTTTTTTTTATGTAGATCATTTATTTATAAAAATTTCCTTATTATCTTTGAATTCGAACCTAAAATATTAATCTAAGAAATAAATTCATTTATAATCAAAGTCAACAACTTAAAGATATCTAAGTAGTGTTCCATCAGTCTCAAAATTTTTATTAATCTATACTATTAGAAAGTGGAATTATAAGTTCTACTGTTGTTTTTATACTAGAATGAGTATTTCTCGTTCCTACTGTGTGCACTTTATGCAGCTGTTTTTGGGGGTACTAACTAATAGGGAGTGTCTTTCATTTTTTTATTAATTAAGGTCCTAATTGCATATTTGTAAGTGTAAGGACCAAATTGTATTTAAAGCTTACGTGAATATCTGAAAACGGCAAGGGCACAACTGCAAAAGATAGTGTGCAGAGCAATCTGCTATTATATATGTTTTATTAAATTTTTATATTGAAATATATGTTAATAATTTTTTTTTTAATATTAATACATCAAAACGATCCAAAACATATAAACTATATTACACATCAAAACGATCCAAAATATATAAACTATATTAAAATTTAATAAAAATAAAAAATAAAATTATTTAAATTATTTAAAAATACATCAATTGTGTTTCCAAATAGAGCATAGTGTAAAGCGAATGAAACCTGAACGTTCAATTGTGTTTCCAGCATAGTGTAAAGCGAATGAAACCTGAACATAGGGGTTTCCGAATAATTTACTCTCGTATAATTTACTCTCGTTTTATGAGATATCATATCGAGAAAAAAATGGTATAATTAAGTACCTTTTTGACATTTAACTTCAAAAATGCTGGGTCAGTAAATGCATCCTTTTATATAGGATACATAACTATAGTTACACAATCTTGCAAGTATATGATTTAAATTATAGTTATTGAAACTAATTTATAATACAATATATATTGAATTATGATTTAGTGTTAATTTAAGTTAAATTAAAAAGGTCAACTATTATTTTATAATACAAAATTAATTCTTTATAGCCGTATTTCAAATTTACCGGGTAGATGCTAGACGGATACAAGTTTCTTAACAGTGATTGGAATTAATTTCCTGCATTTTCTCAACTAAATTTAAATTTAGCTGGAATATAGAACAGCACACATTTTGTATTTGTATGCACCAAAATAGTGTCATAAAGCCCCTATTTTCCTCAAGTTCTTTGTTTTCAGTGCCTTCGACTTTATATTTAATTTTTCCAGGAAAAAAAATACTTTCTGTCTAAGCTTGGGTGCTTCTGGTATCAGCTTGGCCAAATTATACTCCTTTAAAACATCATGAATTCACAGGCTGACCATATCAACATTCTCTGGCAGATTTAAGTTAATAACATGGCATACTACATGAATGATTTGCTCGACATCCAGCAAGTAAATTTGCTAGGACAGCTACCAAATTCACTGATACATCACTAAGTGAATCTATTCGTACTTCTTTTCCTTGAACTTTCCTTTTGGGATCTTACTGAGGAATCCGGCATCAAGCTGACGGTAGTTATGTTGGAGCTGATCCAACGCCACGTGCACAAAGTCGTCAACTTCATTATCATATCTCTCATACAGGACTGGCAATGTATGGGCAGCGACAAAACCTTGAGAAGAACAACAGAGGTTTCAAAATCATACATATCACAAAAATCATTCATCGTCTGCTATTTGTAAAGGAAAGAAAGTAAAATACACGATGAACTGAAAAGGGAAACCGAAATCAGATTAAGCTTGTTATGGACAAAAGCATGTGAACGTTATCAAACAACTTTCTTTCTTTATTCCTCCAGTGAATTTAAACAAATATTTGTCCTGGGCAGCAGAGATGATTATATAGCTTGTCTTATACCCTTTTTATTTCAGGAATATAAACATTTAAATGAAAAATGAGACAAAATTCATCATTGATCGCAACTGCAGATCTTGGGATCGTCATCAGTAGATGACAATTGGAAACTAACCAATATATATAACAGTTAGAAAGTTGCACCAGCTCCCAATAATTGCAGCAACCAACAAGCTAGTTACAACCTGCAAGAATTTTGCGTGAATCAATAAATCCTCTTATTAGAATGGAAGATGCATAATAAAATTATTATTCAATCATCATTGATCTATCGCAACTTAGTAAACCATTCCCTTCGGATCACACAGTTCCATGTCTTTTCCATGATTTGACCAGAATTTTTGCAAAAAAAATGCATTTTTGCCCACTTGAAGTCATAATGCTGGTAGAGTACTATTTTAATCACAAAGAATATCTTCACATAAGGATCTCCAGAACTAATCTAAAGAACTGGCAACTAAAAAATATAAATTGAAAAAAGACTATATATTTTGTTAAATGCATCATCACGTAAGGGAGTATCACCTAAAATAAAGAATGGAGAATGTGATTGAAAAAAAAAGGTGCTAAGTAAAGCAATCAAAACCTTAACTAATCCTCTGTTTTGGAATTTCTGGCAAACATGTGATGGGATGGTTATATGAATAATTTGGAGGGAAAATACTGGCTTGATGGAAAATGTTAACAAAATATTCCAAATGATGATCAGCATAACAGATCGTTTGGATTTGAAAAACCACTGAAATTATACCGCATACCGCCTTATTCACATCACCATCTGCATTAAGATTTTAAATTCCTTGTTTCTAGCAAGAAGGTTCACAGTGAGAACATTCCCAAACTTTCCTAGGAATGTTCTCTGATTTACCTAGCACATGAATAAAGTGACATTAATTATTGACACCCATTCAGTTTACAGCATGTAAGGAACCAGATGAAGATTCTCATTGAATTTAAAATCCAAACGGCAATTGCAGAAAAGCTTCTAAGCCATTTTCTAGAGTTCATAACAGTTAGGAAACATCTCTTGGTTATTGATTGACATCCCAAATCCCTAACAGTGTTATGAAACAGTGGAGCCTGAAAAATAAACAGAATCCATCTCTATGCATTTGTAACGCATGGATTTGTAATGAATATTTTAACAGTAAGTGCTAGAAAAGTTTAGCTGGTTGAAGAATCAAGAAATGTTGTTTGGTTTGCAATATGCGCTGAAGGAAACATTATCACAAAAAAACATAGTTAAGACCTACCACAAGAAACTTTTTCAAGTTTCCTCCACATGACACATCCTGAAGAAACTGCAAATCACGGTTAACCTCAGCACCAATTGATCTGCCGATGCTGACAAATATATCTTTAGGTAGTACAAGGCGGGGGACCTGAGATGGAGCCCTGTGACAAAGAAAAATCATTATGAAACAGAAATTATAATCACATATTACTGGCATGAACACAACATGCAGCAAGATGAGAAAACACCTGACTTACCTGTTGATTAGGCCTGAAGCATTTGTCCAAACAAATTGAGCAAGCATACCGAGAACCACAGCATAGCATACAAGAGACAAGAAATTGTAATTAAGCCATTCAAAGAGCACCCAGATGGCTGTTGCCCCAATTAAAACACCAGCTGAGATCTTCTTGTTCCTCCATAAGAGAACATCGGCAGCTGCATGATTCATGGTGAAAGTGAGAAATTGGGCACCAAAGCAATAAGGATTTACTGAACACAAATGCAAAGAAACAGGGAGAGCCGGCCCTACATTTTCCACCTCCCAAAAGATGGTGGATAGGCTTCTGTCGCCCAAATAGACGATTGAAACGAGAAGTGACATATTTGTTTTCTTCCTCAAAAAATGACACAGATTTCTTCTTTGGAACACTATCAGCAATAGTGTCTACCAGATTGTTGATAAATTTTTCCGCTGTTATTTTCTCAGGCATGATTGCAATCTTCAAGAGAAATACAAATTATAGTAAAACAAAAAAAATTAGCAAAAAGGATACTTCATAACGAATTCAACTAGCACGTAATAACAAAAAACAATGCCACAATAATTCAGTTACAAGTACGAGCATCATAAAGGCTTGTGGATAAATTGTTCGAAAGGGGAGGCGACTATTTGTCACCAAACAAGAACATTCCTACTAAAAAGGAATAAAGTTGAGTCTTATTCCAAGTTCAGGAGCAACATTCCAAGCACAAGAACAAAAATGAAAGAAGCATGTGCCAGTAAGGAAAAGGAAAAGGAAAAGAAAAGGAAAAAGATGTAAGAAAAAGGAAAAGAAAAGGAAAGAACTCAACCCAGTTGATAGAAGATCAGTAGTTAAGTCAGCTAAGAATCTGTATCATCCAAAAAATGGCATCTCTCACAGTATCAGCCATGGATCCTCAATTTTCTTGCAGGTAAATGCCATTAAAATTCATTTCTCAAACTTAAGCACACCCGGTTTAACATATATTTAGAGATAAACACAAATTTCCCAAACAAGCATTCAACAAAAGGAGCAGTAATTACAAGTCAAAGAACAGCTCAGTTGAAAAGAAAGAAATCTAATATCACTACTAGTTAGTAAAAACTCCAACAGGCAGCAAAGCCATGAAAGAAATGATCAAATTGAGAGAAGCTAGGAAAGAAAGAACACTAACCAGAGTCTGGATTTCTTGTTGAGGTTAGACAAGATAGATAGCAGTAGCACTCAACAACGAAGGGGTTTTTTACTGTTTATTTATTTAATTGTTGCTGCGTACGGAAGATTGGAATTAATAACAGGTCACCCTCACCAGCCCGTCTCTCTGATTAAAAATGGTGATTAGTGGTAGTTTTATTATGATTCTGCTTCTGATTTTTGCTTGTTTAGTCTAGAGAGAACGGGAGCGAGGAGGGTGAGGGAGAGATAATACTGGCGCGCGCCTGCCCGACAGCCATCTAGCTTTAGGTTTATTTTAACACTTCGGTGGAACCATGTTTTTAAATATTTTTTATTTTTAAAATTTTAAATTTTATATATATATATATATATTCAAATACATTTTTAAATAAAAATATTTTAAAAAATAACATATAAGTCACTCCCGATCAAATTATTAACGAAATGGTAATGGCTTGTCTTTTTCTTAGTTCCTGTTTTGGTTTTTATTTTATTTTAACAGACATTTACATTGGTTGGTTGGTAGCTAGACGCCAAAATCTCTCCCCGCCCCCCCAGAAAACAAAAAAAAAAAACACGTGGGGTATCCTAGGAAGCTTTTCTTTGTACGTATAAAAATTGATAAGTGCGTGAATAAAAAAAAAAGTTATCTTTGAAATTACAATAATATGGTGATGTAAAGTATTTTTTATTTAAAAATATATTAAAATAATATTATTTTAATTTTTAAAAATTATTTTTAATATAAATATATTACAACAATCTAAAAATATAAAAAATATTAAATTAAAATTAAAAAATTAATTTAAAAAACATAAATTATATTGCATTTCCAAACAAATCCTAGATAAATTAAACTAAATAGAATTAATTAAACTAAAAAAAAATACAATAGCTAATAAAAATCTGTGATTAACTGATAAGCTAGCACAACAGCTAAGAATTGCGTGGTTTTTTAGAGTAAAAATGTTTTTTTTCTTAATCTCTTTTTTATCCCCAAAAAATCACTTATTACGTGAGCTTTGCAGTGGCTCTTTTGCATTCTTCTTTTTCTTTACGGCTTTCTTTACTCATTTATTACGTGAGCTTTGCAGTAGCAGCTTTGCATTCTTCCGTTTGCTTGTGTAATTATAATTATTTTTTAAATATTATTTTATATTAAAATATATATTAATAATATTTTTTATTTTTAAAAAATTATTTTTGATATTAGTACATTAAAACAATCCAAAACATGCAAAATTTATTAAATTTTAATAAAATAAATAATTTTTTTAAAAATGCAGTGTAAACTTTATTACAACAACCTAGTATAGGAAGATATTATTTTTTTTCCTTTTCAAATTTGTTATATAACCTTGATTATAAGTGATAATAGGTGATTTATTGCCTTTATTTTGTTTATATCAAGTCACAATTAGTAATAAAGTATTAAGAATAAATATTGATAACATCCTTATTAATTTGCATTTATTTTAAGTATTTTAGCAAGTAATTTTTCTCAACATTCAATCTGTTTATATATTATTTATTCTTAAAACTGAAAATTTAATCAAGAGTTTATGCTAATTTTACTAAGTTTAGGTAATCAAGAGTTCGGTAGTTTTATATTCATGCAAATTACTTCTACTTAATTTAAACATCATCAACAAAAACTTGTAAAAAAATATTAATTTATATATTTTATATATATTAGCTCATAAAATTATACAATTTTAGAAATTAATTCATGATTTTAACAACAATCCGTGGTTTTTTTTCTTTAAAGTTTTCAATTCCGATCTCCCTTCATTCTGAAATTTTTTTAAAAAATTCTCCTGGCAGAATTATAAAAGATAATACACAGATATTTACAGATTAATTCCTGATTTATCTCAACAATATTTAATAATTTCAAACAATCCAGACTCTATGCAAAGATAAGATTCTCTATCATTTCTTATCTAATTCCATTCTCTATTATCCTTTTTCTTTCTTCTCTGTTTTATGGCTTCCAAGAAAAGGCGGTGCGAGTGATATTCTTTTTTAATTATTTATTTCCATGGAAAGTTTATTTTAGTATATTTTATCTTTATCAGTTTACTTAAAGGAAAAAAAAAAGTTTTATAAGTCGGTTACCAATAGGTCCAATACCTTATGTAAAAGTTGGGTGGAGCAAAATGCCAAAATAAATGCTGAAAAAAAATATCTAAAAAAAATATTGATTTAATATTTTTTAAAATAAAAAATAAATATTTAATATTTAAAATAAAAATAAAAAGTAGAAGTTTATTATATGTGTGTGTGTGATCTTAACCCTGTCTACATCTTATCCCTGTCTCCGAGTCAATTGATACAGAAATCAATAAAATAGGTCAACTGGTCACGGTCAACAGTTATCATAAAATAAGCGGTTAGAGAAGTGCTAATCTGAACATTCTAAAAGTATGAGTACCCAATTGAACTATTTTGAGACCATCTGTCTCCATGCATTGGCTTCTTAATCACTTGCTTGCCGTGATTCCTGGCCCCGGATCACGTTGGTGGTGACCGAACGGCGAGAATCCCGGCAGTGAGGTTGCTAGGATTTATAGAAAAGTTCAATTCGGTCCCTATTTTCTTCAAAAATGCAAATCGATCCATTTCGAACTACCTAAATCATGGTAGTTACTACTGGGACCAATTGACATTTTATTTAGGGATCACTTTCTCGAGATGCTTTTGGAGTCTTAGCTTTTCATACTTTAAATGATGGGGGCATTGCTTGATTTGGAAGACAAGGGAAGAGGACAAAATACGAGTGAAAGGCACTTTGTTTCTATCCACGTGTGCTGTCTCATCATGCACGCTATAAATAAACAAGTTAAAACTAACGGTCCAAACCACCAGGCCGGGCACGGGAGGGGGGGTGGCCTTGGCAGGTGTTTATGCTTCAAAACGACACCAATCATTGCGTATCATGAACCGTTGTATAGCATGATTATTCAATACCGCCTTATATTATTGGGTTGTTACCTGGGAGAACCCGCCTCCAAAAACCCAGAACGAGCTCTTAGATCTTGGTGGGTTGTACATGCTATTAGCGCCGAAACTTTATTTCTATAATTAAAAAGAATTGAATTGTATGGTTATTGATTTTACATTACTTGATTAATTTGAAGAATTTAAAGATAATTTAAATAATGTTAAAAATATAAGTTAATTAAAAAAATTAAAAATTATATTTTAAAAAAAATATAATGGCAAAAACATATTGGTTCAACCAGAATCAACTCAGGTTAAATTGTTAAATCAAAGACTTGGATCATGAGATCAAAATAATTTCATAAAAATAAATTAAAATAAAAAATAAAACTCAATTCTAAATTAAATCAATATTAAATCATAAAATTAGAAAAATCAATTAGAAAAACAAATAATTTGAGCTAACTTATCAAAGTTACATCCCAAATTATGTAACTAGGATAACTTCATAGAAAATAGATCAAAATAAATTATGAAACTCAATTTCTAATAAATTTAATGTTAAGTGATGAAATTAAAAAAATTTAAATTAACTCAGGTCAACCTGCAAAACTCATGATTTAGTAATGAGACAAAGATAACCTTATAAAAAATAAAAAATAAATAAAAACACAAAGCCTGATCTCAAATCAATCAAATATTAAAGGATAGATTTTTTTAAAAAAATCAACACAAGGAGGACAAAAATCCTAGTTAACCCGCGACTCAAGATTAAAAAATTCAATGTTGAAGAATAAAATTAAAAAAATAAATTAAAAAATAACTTAAGTCAACCTGGTTTAATTTGTAAAAGTCATAACTTGAGTAATAAGCCCGGGTAACTTTATAGAAAGAAAAAAAAAATAAAGCCTAAATCCAAATTAATCAAATATTAAAGAATTAAATTAAAAAAATAACTAAAAAATACATAAAAAATTATAGCTAACTCTCTAAATTTATGACCCAGATTATGAAATCGAGATTAACAAATCTAATATTAAATGATAAAAATTAAAAAAATTAAATCTTAAAAAAAAAAACAAAGCATTGTTTAAGTGAATAATGCTTTATAGGAAGAAGGACAAAAATAAAATTTCCTTCTAGTTAGTTTATGCTAGGTTATTAATTCGTGTTATGTAACGAGTTAAATTATTATTTTTAATTTATAAAAGAAATATTTAAGTATTGCTTATATCTATATAATTAAAAAATTAAACCATGTAAATATAAATTTAATATAATTTAATTAAATTTAATAGACTTAAAAACAAGATCTTGGTCTGGACTCAGAGTCAAGGCATGTGTCTGATAAATAATAACTCAGGTCCAAACCTAGGTATAAAGATCTGGCTAGAACTTCCAATAGCTTAGCAATTTTTGGGGCTACGGCACTCTGATTTTTTGGCATAGACTACTTCTATCACGGATCCTTTTGTTTCCGGGCCCATGGCCCCTCATTTAAACAATACTTGTATGTTAAAATACTACTTAATATTAAGCCATTGTTATATAAAAGGGTAAAAGTCCGCTATATCTATGGGCTTAGCCCAGTATTAGAAAAGAGCCCAAAATATCCTGGGCTCATTCCAGGCCTAGTTGTGACAGGCCGAAGGTAGAAAATAGAAGCGGATCGGATTCCTTCGAAAATTACTTGTATGTGAAGAATCCATCTATATTCCGACGACGAAGCACGGTGGACCCCAAAGCAAGAAGAAGTTAAAGTTGGAGTGTCGATTCCAGGTGGCAGCAGTCAGAACCACTACAACCTTATCCCACATCGAAAATCTGATCTCTTCTCGTTACACGATATCCAAAACCGTCCAATGGCCTTGGCTTTATCGCAAGCACAAGCATCCAAACCCGTTTTCTAGACCACAAAGCCCACCAAACGGAGGTTGATACACTGAACAAACAACCTTCAGGGAGTGAAGAAAAAAACGACCATGGCCTCCACTTCATGCTTCTTGCACCACCATGCACTAACCACTCCTGCTAGATCAACCCCATCATCACAACGCCAAGTGGCTAACCTCAAGCCCACCCAGCTGGTTTGCAGAGCCCAAAAGCAGGCAGTACAGGAGGAGGATAATGGTGCTGTGTCTCGCAGATTGGTTCTCACAGTGCTCATTGGTGCTGCTGCCCTTGGCTCCAAGGTAGCTCCTGCTGATGCTGCCTATGGTGAATCTGGTAATACATGCATGCTATGCTCCTTATTTATTTCTTGGCTTAAATCTGCTTGTCCTAATATTTAGTCGTCTTAATTGAATGAGGACTCTATGCGGGTTGCTGCTTAAATTGTTGCCATCATATATATCTCCGGGGACAATCTCCCCAGCTCTTCCAATACACTTAATAAGTATCCAGTTTCCACGAGAATCAATCAAATTTTGTCTTAATAAGTTGATATGGTCATTTGCAGCCAATATTTTCGGGAAGCCAAAGACAGACACAGATTTCTTGCCCTACAATGGAGATGGATTCAAGTTGTCAATTCCATCAAAATGGAATCCAAGCAAGGAGAGAGAGTTCCCTGGTCAGGTTCTTAGATACGAGGACAACTTCGATGCCACCAGCAACGTTTCTGTCATGGTCATCCCAACCGATAAGAAATCCATCACCGACTACGGTTCCCCTGAGGAATTCCTCTCCAAGGTAATGCATAACCCCCTTTCCTAATCTTAATCCAGTAGATTAATATAGGAGTTCAAATCGACGTTGAAAGACTTTTTTAATTAATATCAAGCTTTCTTTCAAAACCTGAATTATTTTGGTAAGATGGTAGAATATTACTGACAAATATTTTGCTCTGGTCACTGCAGGTGGATTTCTTGCTTGGAAAACAATCCTCCTTGTTTGCAACCGCATCTGAGGTACTGTCGAAACAACCAAGAGAGAGAGATAGAGAGAGAGAGAGGGAGCATTTCTTGATAACTTTGCAGTATAATTCATTTGATTTCTCATGTTGTTTGTATGAAATGCTAAACAACTTCTCTAGCAGGGCAACAACGGATGCAATTGTCACACGTCGAGCTATTTTCTGTTTTTATCAACCCACAGTTCTTATATGATGTGAATCTGAACTGATCATGCAGGGTGGTTTCGACCCCAACAACGTGGCAACAGCTAACATATTGGAGACATCAACTCCAGTGATTGGTGGGAAGCAATATTTCTTCTTGTCAGTACTGACAAGGACTGCTGATGGAGATGAAGGTGGCAAGCACCAACTTATCACAGCCACTGTGAAGGATGGTAAGCTTTACATTTGCAAGGCACAAGCTGGAGACAAGAGGTGGTTCAAGGGAGCAAGAAAGTACGTGGAGAGCACTGCAAGTTCTTTCAGTGTTGCTTAAGAGACTTAACTAAGGAATTGTATGTAAATCATATTTAAATCTATGATGTTTGTTTTGAATTGTTGTCGAGGCTCTCCTTTTCGCTAAGATTTTAAAGAGAGTGCTGATTAAGGGAGTTGGGAGAGGGGTTCAAGAAACTTGATTATGCAAGGTAACGGGTTACTTTTTGTGTTTAAAGGATAGAAATTACTGCCCCAAGACGCTTCACAAAATGCTTCTTGATGGAGAACAAAAACATCAAATAGCTCTTTCTAACAAAACACATCGAATCATTTCTTGGGGGGGGGGGGGGGGGGACCCACACCAATTTACAGGTTCTGTCCAAATGTTTTCTTCATCACCAGGGCAAAATAAGACCAGCTATCTAATGCACAAGAACACCAGGTCGGTTTGATAGATGCCCTTAATAGCCAAAATCTACATTCCATTAATAAGGTGGCCTTCTACACCATAACATCAGAGGCATGGTGCCATTAGATATCAAATCCCGATGACTTGAAAACCAATGCAATGAGCTTGAAAACCACTGCAAATTTCTTGCAACAATTTCAGCCAACGAGAATTACAGATGCAAGAGAAACTATATGGCATCACAGGTGATGTACATGGTCATACAGGTGAATGGAATCAATACTCCGTCTAATCTGTAACTATAATAACATCACCCCATCATATAAATAAATGCATCAACAACATTATTATTTTCTTGGCCTTTTAAAAATTAAGGAAAGAAATCATCCAAGGTTAAAAATGATTGGGAATTTATTATCAGCAAGTCGCTGCACAGTTCACATGCTTGTTTGATATGAATGTCTGCTGGAAACAAATTAAAGTATATACATGAAAGCAATGGTCAAGGAAAATGAGTATTTATCTGAAAATATCATGCTTGGGTATCTTTCAAGTCCTTCCATTGCAGTAGTGGATGCCATTGCATTGAGCACTCTTGTGCTTCACCTGCAAGGCATTTACACCCCATATTCGAATGGTACGATCATCACTAGCGATGCTAACATGTGTGGATTTGCTGGATTCCAGCTCACGCAGTTAACTGCTCCTGAATGACCTGGCAATGCCTCTACAAGCTCTCTTGAGGCTCTATGCCACAAATATATCTGCAGATATAGATAATTTGCACTTCAAAAAGAAATGATAACAGCACTTCAGAATGTCACTAGAATATAAAATTAAATATAAAAAAAAAGAGTTTTATCTACCCTTGTAATAAACATACATTTCAAACACAGCAAGCCTAAATTCATCAAAATGTGCTGAACTTAGTTACCTGCATCCCCTATTCATAAACCAATTGCCCAAAATGACAATAGCATGACAAGCAAAGGCTCTTTTACGAGATGAGATTCCAGAATGTTCCAACAGTTTCTTCTTACATGTGTAATTACAATACCATACAATGAACACATCACAACCTATATGGAAACAAATTTCACAATACAACAGAGAACACAGGCCAGAAATTTCCAAGATTCCTGGGATTTATATTGTGGTGTGTTAACACTCCACATGTGGCTAAATATTTTAAGACTCTTGATTTCTTACTCTAATTTCCATAGAACAATCACCGGTCAAATAATAAGTACTATTAAAAGTATACTAACAAGAACATGCAAAAAGAGGTAGGCCTAATGTCCTCATCGACAAGTCTAACAATTCCCGGAGTGTTTTTCCCTCGGTTATTCATAAAAGAGGCTGTTTATGGTAGGATCTTAACTATAAATATTAATATCCTAAAAAAGGCGTAATCCTGATAAATCAGTGCTCTGTGCAAGAAAAAAAAAAAACCCAGCAAAATCGACCAATGGCCTTCTGTTACACATTTATATTAAAAAATAAAGCTGAAATGCAAGACATTTTCCATTCATTCAGATTTTATTTTATTTTATTATATTTTGATAATGGATGATTTCTTAATCTTGGCTGGTTACTCATTTTGTGTGTGATTTAGTTTTTAGTGTAGAACAAACTTTTTCACAAGTATGTTTTTATCCATATAAAGGAATGTTATTCTATGAAAAAAAATAAAATAAAAGTGATAGGGACATTTGATAAATTTATAAAAATGCATATGAGTATATACAAATACCTGTAACTCTCCATGCGCATCTGAGCTATTTCTAAAGGTTTCTGGTCACAAAACTGTCAATGTAATTTCCATTTTTTCCCTCCAAAAAGAACAGGATGGAATACCATACAGGTATGGCAAATTGTTGATATAATAATATGCAGAAACATTGCAGGACATGTACACCAAAACAAAAGCCTTACAAGCTTCTTCTGGGGTTGAAGGTGTTGTTTATGAAAAGTAGATTTCTCTAAATTATTCTCTAGGTTATCAATTAGAGCTAGTCAGTATCTGTTATGATTTTTATGCATGATTAACGGGGCAGGATAAATAATTTCAGCATCATACAAATTTAAAAGAAACTACAGTATGGGCAATCCTCTGGCTCTGATCTACATGAGATCTCAACTGCTTAGGAACAAACTACACGATCAGTTACCTAAGAAATGTACAAACAAATTGACTTCTTAAAAAAGGCAAGAACTAACATGCAATATTTGATTCAAATAATGCCCTTCTCTTGATTGACCTAACCAGATCATTACCAAACACCTTTCGAGATAAAATGGGTTAAAGAAGAATAGAAAAGGAAATATTCCACACAAAATTTTATGGTTTACGCACAAATAGATGAACAAAACATCTGAATTTCTTGTATACCTTTTGAACTTAAAGAAAAAGAAAGCTACCGAAAAATCCATACCTGAGAGTCCTCACTACCACTGGCAATAAAAGCTTGTTCATGTCCCCCAAAACATGATCTAATAACAAACCGGCTACGCTTATGGCCCTTGTATGTGGCAACAAGCCTGATATCACCATCTATATTCCAAAGATGAATTTCCTGGTTCAGAAGATTAACTAGCAAGAACCTATTATCCCATGATAATGAGAACGAAGTTATTGCTTGATCCTCTTCAATCACTCTCTCAACTTTAGCTTCTCTATCAAGTAATAGTAGTGCAGTTCCTCTACACATACTTATAATCTGCTTCCCATCACTCGTTATCTCTAAATCAGAAATCTTCAAAGTTCGCTGCCCTTTCCAACATTCTACCTCTTTCCCGTCCAATTCCCACATGCAGATGCTCTTATCATTGATGCCAGAAAATATCCATTTCCCGTCTGGAAACCACCCACAGGATACCAGGCCAAGGCCCACTTTCTCATAAACCTGGAGGCACTCACCAGAAGAAACATCCCAGCGCCTGACAACCTCCTCCACCCCACAAGTGAGAAGCTGATGGTCATCAGGACTCCAAGAAACAGAGGAGACAGGCTTTTGGTGACCAGATAATCTATGCTTCAAAGAAACTCCACCACTTACATCAATCTGGAAAACATGACAAATTAATTGGCACATATAAAATTGTTTCATAAGCAGAGTGACATGGATGCACATGGGCCTTTAGCAGTCCCTAGTTCTTTGGATAAATCAATGGTTGTTGAGAGAGTTGCACATAGTGTACAAGGCATACCCTGTGAAGCTTAGAAATAGTAATGGGAATTAAGATTTGATTATTTAAGAATTTTAACAGTGTATGATTACTATGGATGCATAAACAGAGAGATCAGTTTTTTCTGACATCATATGAAAAACCTATTACTGAATATCCCAGGCAGAATGTTGCAAACAAAACCAAATAAAATATGGGAGAAGGGACATGAAAATACAATTGAATAACAGCATAAAATACTAAAAATAAATGATTATACCTCCCATATGATTGCTGATTGATCGCTAGAGGATGAAGCTAAGTATTTCCCATTATGTGAAAATTGTAAGAACCAGACTTCATCTGAATGTGCTTCTAATATCTGTTCCAGTGGGAATAAAAGAAAGACTCAATCTAGTGCTGCCAATAATAAATAGAAAGCAACTGAAAATGAAAAGGAGTGGTCTGCCCATCGAAATAAAATCCAAAGCAAAAGCAAAACAGGAGGATTATAGAATAAAAGAAAACCATCAGTTCACAATCCTTATGAGTGGACAAGCATGCTCTTCATTCACAAAAGAAATAGCCATTAGGCTAACATTTTAACGCTATTAAGAATAGTATAGGGTACATCAGCCTCTACATACTGAGTAAACCACATATATTATACTCTTCAGAACAAAGTGGAAGAACAAAAGAACCAACAAAGAAGAATCAGGCAGGTGTAAGGACAAAGGCATGAAGAGTAAACCAAGGCCAAAGGCATTCAAAAAATCTAACATGGGGACTGAATCAAGAAATACCTACACAATGTAGTTATTTTATGAAATCCTTGTAGAACTTAAAGAAGAAAGGGTTCATAAAATTAACTTCATGGAAGATAGCAGTTCAAGTATCTTCCTAGCAGAATTCCCCTCAAAATAACTTCTAAAACTTGCTAGGAAGCACTTTTCTCTAACCTAAACAGGGATTAGTTAGTTTGATGAACAAATTATTACAAATTCAGGCACTTTTCTCTAATAAGACATTGCACTTTCAGGATTTTCAGTTCCACAAAAATATATATATATATATATTTTTTTTTAAGAATGTCACTAAAAATAAGTTTTAAATCTAACCAAGAAGCACTTCATTCAAACTTGAATAGGATTACTAAAAACATACAAATTAATCACATTAATCAAACTATCCCTCTTTACTTTCCCAATAAAAAGATGACGTGACAGATTTATTCAACTTTGATTACTCTTCCAACCCCACCATTTTTTTACATTTCGACATTAAGAAGATAATAGCTCTGCATAACTAAAATTTGGTCAAACCAAGCAAAAACTAACAGTTAACAAAGAAAAACTCTGCAGCATGGAATAAAATCTTAAGCCAAAGAATGAAATAGCGAAAGACCTCCATATAAAGCTACTGTTCCCAATCATGAAAATATGCCTTAACCTGCAAAGTTCGAGAAGGAATCTGATCTCTTCCACACTGATGATCCGAGTATAAAGACATTTCTTTATCCAATAAGTTGTGGAAGATGCAAGCATCCTTTTGTAAGGTAAGAGCCTGTTCAACTAAATGTTCCAATCTGTTTTCAGGTATTATAACTCTTGGGGGGAGCAGTTTTTGCAATTCCTCCAGCAGCTTGGTCCGAGACTTTGTCCTTTCATAGCCCTGATTCGAAGCCCCATCTGAATCACAATGTGTAGGAAATACAATGCAGGAGGAAAGCTCCCAAACTCGACAATTGTTAATGGAGAGAGGGGTAATCTCAGTCCTCAAGGTCTTCAAAGCTTCCATAATTTTGTCCCCATCCAAAAGTTCAAAAAACTTCTGCTCCAATATCAGAAAAGATGCTGACTTGACAATGCTTTCATCCTTTAGACCAATTTTATGTAATGTGGCTACACTTTCATCCCAACTGCCATCGAGAATTTGCTGTGTAAATATATCTACTGAAGATGAATACAATGGTATCCCTGATTCTTCCTCTAAACGCGCATAACTCTTCTTATATCCAAGAGAATATAATGCCTTGGCTATTATTCTGACAAATTCAACTCTTTTAATAACTCCTTTCGAACCAAGAACCTCTTCATCCCCTTCAGATTGTAGGGGACGAGCCATCAAATCCCTAGAAGATCCAACTATGGGCTCTGTTAAAGATGAACCGTTGGAAAGACCTGTCAACCTTCCGGAGGCTAATTTCAGGCGTTTTAAAGCTGGTTCATCATCGTCTACACCTCCCATGAAATGTGCACCTCAGCCCATATATTACAGCAAATGTAGCTAGACAACCAAGGAATATATAATTTAAAATGCCTCCAATGTATCACAATAAATATTTTCCTGCATAACATAGACAAGTAAAATTTGTTAAATTGGGAGCAAGGATGAGACATAGTCATAGAAAAGTTCTCCCCTTGAGTATCTGATCTTATGGACAATCAACAACAATCTCACTTATACAAGTCGGGTCAATTTTTCTCAAAAGATGTCTTGGTCAACTCATCTCTTGGTTTCTTTGCACAAGCTTCTGTAATTATCACTCCAACTGCCACTGCTATGAGATTTAGAAACTTAAAATTTCACTATTCAGATAAAATTTAAAATGCTTCTGTTCAAGAGATAAATTGGTGAATCAAGTACAACTTCAGCACAGCATCCATCAACAAACCTAACTGCGTTTAAGAATAAGAATGACAGAATTTTTAAATGATTGGTAACTTCTGCTGGTTCACAGTTTTAAATAGGCAAGGGAACTGATTTCTAAACCATTTTGGAGGGAAAAACTAAAGTGCAGAGACAAAGAAGCGGACCTTGAGAATAAGTTTAGAATAACTGTGAAGCTTGAAGGAAGAAATAACACCTCAAATGAACTCCATTGATGTTTCACTTTTCATTATCTGAATCAAGCCAAAAGTGAAGGAATAAGAATTTCCCACGTAACAAATATTGAAGATGGACTTAATAATTTCATTTTTCTTGCAACTTGAGGTTTAGTATATTATAATTTTCACTTCTTAGCATCAATAGCAAGCCCTGCTGATTTGAGTTCTGCAAAAACAAACTTGGAAATATGTTGTTATGATGGTTTTGAAGCTAGACAGCTACATCAATTAGAGAATATGTTATCATCTAAACATGGGATGCAATGGAAGACTAGATAATAGCTGGCTTTAAGAAAATGGCCATCTATTGGAATCATAAGATAATGTAGGCAGATAGCTGCACATTACAGATTACTATTCTTTATCTCTATCAAGTTACAATCTGATATGTCATGGTGCGGAATATGATAATACATTGACTCCAAAGTAATAGAAATTCAATAGCTCATCACGCTGCACTTTTATCAGTTGTTTGAATCAAATAAAACAGCATCCCCCCACACCACCCCCACTTGAAGAACTGGGTCCTTGAATTACATTTGATTTTAAAGTTTTGAAAAGTGATTATTTTCTTAAAACTCGTCAATCTTTTCCTATATAAATTTGGAGGGAATAAATTACTCACACTTCCATTAACTTCAAAAATCCAATCCGCACACCACATTTAAAGACAGACATTTGATGTGTGGATAGCTTAAACTTCCACCTGATATTGTAAATTCTTAAGAGACTAGGAAATGTAAAACTTGGAACTTGCATCTTCATTGAAGCAAACCAAATGCCAAGGAACAATATTTATCCTGGAAAAAAGCTTTGATTCGGTCATGGAACATGTTAAACAATCTCCAAGGATAAATAATTTAAGTCCTACAATGCCACCGAGACCAAAGACATCTAGTGCCCAAGCATTGTCTTTATCAGCATTAATTCTTGACAATGTATGCTCAAAAAGCATGGATTTCAGCAAGTCAAATTGACATGTTCATCAATTAGAACCAGAAAAACTCATTTGGTTCCTTGACAGGGAACCAAACTGAAAAATCCGAAACTTTCATGATCAACAAAGGCCATGAAACAAAAATATTAACGAGAAACCACACTAATTGCACAAGAAACACAAAATAATAATTGAACCAAGACATTACAATAATGATAAATAAAAATACTCAAAACCCGTAAAACCATATGAAAAAGCAATTATCTTTCCAGGAAAAAATAACAAAATCATTTTAATCTCAGTTCATATGCAAAAACTAACTTAAAACCCAGATCAGAACCAACCATTAACGCAATGATACATCATCACCAATCACTTAATAACACAAAACACCAAATCTACTCCAAAAACCAAGCACCCAAATCACAAGCCATCACAAACAACAAGAGACGAAAGCAAACAAAAAATATAACACAATCAGGCAAAAAATAAGTGCAAATTAGGATTTAAAAGAGGAAAATCTGAAATACCCAGAAATCGAAATCAAGTTTGGTAGCCGATTCGGATCATGAGAAAATGAAACCGATTGAGACGACCCAATATAAAATAATCAGAAATGGGTAAAGGTAAAAGAGAGTCTCCTGTTTGTTTCTTTGTCGGTTACATAAAAAGTAAGATATAAAAGCACGCACCGGATGAAACCCAATTTTTTCTTTTTAAAAAAATACAAACTTGAAATACTTGTTAGTGATTATAAGCAGCAAATGGTGATATTATTATTTATTTTATGAAAAAAAAATAGAAAAAGTGAAATGGGCTGGTACCTTTGCTTTGTGTATTACAGAAAGAAGCGAAGGATAAAGAGAAGGGAAGGAAGAGAAAGAGGGGGGGAGGGGGGGGTTTGGTTTGCTCTTTGCGTGGGGGAAACAAACTGAATGGGGTTATGTCGAGACGTAGATTAGATATAGAAAGAGGGCGTGTCTGAGAGAGAGAGGCGGGGAGGTCTGCATATCCTGCTTTCACATGGACTCTTAGCCCTTTTGTGGCCCTGCTACGAAATTGGCATGGTATTGTTTGTGAGAGTGGCCCATTTTCCTATCTTGGCTGGACTGGACTAGGATTATTTTTAGGATTGGGTAAAACTAACTAGTAACTAGGCTTCGTTTCCTAAGCCTAAAGCATGTTGTCCATGTCAAAACCTAATTACTGAATTTCGAAAAGCTAATCTAGAAAACTCAGCGCTCCTGTATTAATAAGAGGTGGAGGTGGGGGGCGAGGGAAAACTCCAAAGCAAGAAGAAGGTACCCTAAAAACGAAGAGGCGCGCAGCCCTACAAACAACAATGAAATAAAAGAATCGACAGGGAACCCTCAAAGTATACCCCTGTTCCGACCCTCTTCTTTTCGACACTGTGTGTACGTGCATAAGAAAGACTGTTGTCACACACCTAGTCTTTCCTTATTTTGACAGCAGACAAAAACATAAAACATGAACAGTCAAGAAACCAAAGCACAGAAAGGAAAAATGGGTAAGAAGAAGCAGAAGAAAGCAGCGCAGCAGCAAAACCCTAGAGTCGCAGAAGCTACTCGTATTCGAATCTCGAAAATTCTTGAAAGTTTCCGTGCTGCCCCCGATCAAGGTATTATTGACTTTACCACAAACCTCCTGAACATGTCTCGGTCTCTACCTTGTTTTGTTTTCTCT
Organism: Populus euphratica; assembly: GCF_000495115.2. NCBI lineage: Eukaryota > Viridiplantae > Streptophyta > Magnoliopsida > Malpighiales > Salicaceae > Populus > Populus euphratica. The sequence goes on from NW_011499892.1 coordinate 1,319,301, forward strand.
CCTTCAATTATTTAATCTGGGTGTTTCTCATAGGGGGAATTGTTTAAAACTGAAAATTTTTATATGGGTTTTGCTTTGTTTTATAGTTGAAGTGATGAAAATGGTGGAATTCTTTTTTCAGATTGTGGTACTTCACTTTTTTTAAAGAAAACATTAGAAGTAATTCACTTGTCACTTTTGTGATGAATGTTGTTCTTTAATTCTAGAAAGAAAAACTAATGCCGTTTACTTGGTTGCTATATAATGGCTAGGTGTGTTTTGTTTTTTTCCTGTTTTCTTGTAAATATGCTGTTTAATTTGAGGAAGCTAATATTATTAAACCTGGTAGTATTTGTTCATTAAGTATGCCTATTGATCATGAAGCTAATATAATTAAATTTCGTAGTGTATGTGTGATGAAATAAAAACAATTTTCCTTTTTTCAATCTGCTGTGAAGGTTTCTTTTTCTTTTTTTTTCATTATCGGTTTAGAACAAAGAAATTATCATGCAGGCTTTGTCTAGTTCTATATGTTTCAATTTAATCCTGATTAATTAGAAGAACACTAACTTTATCATTACGAGGAAGAACATAATGAATGGTCTTTACCATCCTTATATTACAAAATGCGGTTATTTGATATCGCCCACTTGAGAATTTATTTTGGAAGATCAGTATATTGATGTTTGGATGCTGCATGCAGTTTACACATTCGAAGCTAACCTATCAAACTATGACCGTGCTGTGGTACATGAGGTGTGCAAGAAAATGGGTATGAAGTCCAAGAGTTCTGGGTGAGTGCTTATTTATGTGTCTATGCTTTATCTGACATTGAATAGTGTAAATATATGCCTGTAGAAATTCTTGTCTTCAACTTGGTCGTAGTGATTTCTTCTGATTCGAATATAGTTTCTAACGAACCTGAAATATGTATAGGCGTGGGGGCCAGCGATGTGTTTCTGTTTACAAGAATACAAAGAAGTTAGATGATGTAAAGGGGAAGGAAAACCTCACTCATTTGACATTTTCAGGAGAATCAAAAATGGTTTTGGGAGAACTATTTTCAAACTACCCTCCTGAAGAAGGCGGCTTTGGAGCAGAGCTAGAAGTAAAACATAGTGGAACTGCTGGTAAAACACGAGAGAAAAAAGATGATATCTTCTCTAAACCTTCCAGAAAAAAAGCAGAAATTGCAAAGAAGGTTGAATCATTTGCTTCTAGAATAGAAAAGGATGTAAAGTTAAAACAGGTTATACAACTTAACTCGCTGATTTAGAATTTCAATGCTGTATCTTTATTACTGTCCTCCTACTAGTAGAGCTTAAAGATTTATGCATTCTAGTGATGGCTATTGGTGAAGCTCTATTCCTTTCCCTTTTAAAGATCTTATAAATTTTGCAAAGCAGTTGTCTGACAGTAAATGATTTCTGAGATTCCATCATATGTGTGCAGATTGTTGAAGGGAGGTCTAAGCTTCCGATTGCATCCTTTATGGATGTCATTACATCCACTATAGAATCTCACCAGGTAATGCCTAAAGTTTTAGAATTGATGATTTGTCTGTGTGGCTCCTCAATTGAAATTGCGTTAGACATAACTTGATTATTGACAATTCTTTATGTCTATCAAATATGTATTGAATGTGGATTTAGTTGGAGGAAGGAATTGTTTCTAAAAACTGATTCCTTGTTTGCTTGTTTGAGCGACATTTGATGATTGAATTTAGCTTATTTTCCAAAACTTAATGGTCGCTTAATTTGTTTATGCAGGTTGTTCTCATTTCTGGTGAGACTGGGTGTGGAAAGACGACACAGGTTACCAATTCTCTGCTCTGTCTTCTTTATGGTACATCTAATATGGCTTGTAGAAACTGTGTTTCAGAAGTAGCTTTTCTTGCTTTTTATTGTTGTCATAGTGAACATGATATGCAATCATGTTTCCTTTGGTTATGCTTTGCTACTAGTCTTTTGGATGTCCAAGTCCCATTTGGTTTTAATGGTTGAATGACAATTTTTTTTCCTTAATGTTACATCTATGTTTGACTGCATCATTCAACTTTAGAAACTTGGATAGGTCCTTGGGCTTCAGAATTTTGTTTTTTGCTCTGCATCGGTCCATCTTAAAAATATTGCAAAAAATTTAATAAGAATTGAGATTGACAAACGCATATTAAAACAAGGTTGAAGTCTACCTCAAGGGGAAAAAATCTCTTTCCCTCTCCACACACACACACACACACACACAGAGTGTCTCTCTAAGAGCTTCAACATTTTTCTAAAATGTTGTATCTCTCGCCAATCAATACCTCTCCCTCTTGAGCTCGGGACACCTTCTGGTCATCTACTGTGTTATTTTCAGCAACCAACAAAATGAGCTACGGAGGTATTGATCCAAAAATAGTCGAAGCCCAGATCATTGGTGGATACAATCATCATTCCGAAGGGGCATGTTTTTGGTTTATAATTAAACAAGTTAGCAAAGATAGTTCTGTTTTAATTAAAATCAGTGTTGAAGATTTTGTCAGAATCTCACTGCTACAGATTTGATATCATGGCATGATCTGCCACCTGTCACATCTTTTGTTGCTTCAGGTGTTCAAAATTAATATGAGCTTTCTGCCAGATGTCATTGTGATGTGGAAACAACCAATTGTGTGAATTTGAAAGACTTGATTGAGCATTGTATAAACTGAAAGTTCACAGATGAGCATTTAGTTCTGCAATCAAACCATATTTAGTTATTGAGTGGAAGAAGAGTACGGGTTTTAGTAGTGTAGGGAAAATTTTGAGATCTGCCAACTTTAGCTACTTTGCAGGATAGGTTAGGCAAATATCTGTTTAAATTGCTTGGTTGAAAAGGTTGGATTTGGGTTTACAACTTAGAATGTTGTCTATAAAGATGATGTAGGCCAACTTTGGATGGTATCCCACAAAGGATTCATAGTGAGCTAGGTTTGGAGGAATAGAGATTTTAGGTGGGAATTAGGGGGTTTGATGTGTGTGGAATTGAGATCCACTTAGGATGTGTTTTAGGTGGAATTGGGATTGTTACCATATAGCAAATGACAAAATGAATAAAAAGGAAGAAGAAAAGAGCACTTGAGAAAAGAGAATAGGAAGAAAAAACACAAGACCACCCCTTAAACTAAACAAAAAATACTCATAATTCCATTATTCAATTTCTATGATTACATAGAATAGGTGCTCCTTTTATAAGCACATGTGATGAGGCATTCATTCCCTTGAATAAACCTATGATTATTTTCATTATCATTGAGTTCTGTACTTGTTAAACATGACGCAGGTGCCACAATTTCTTTTGGACCACATGTGGGGAAAGGGTGAAGCATGTAAAATAGTTTGTACACAACCTCGACGTATCTCTGCAATATCAGGTTTGTGCCACTTGCTAAGCATGTGAAGTTCTAGCTGTTGATATATTTCCAACATATTTGCTTCCCTTGCTTTGTGCCAAAATTTTATGCTCTTGATTATTCTTTTGTCTAGTTGCTGAGAGAATTTCTTATGAAAGAGGAGAAAATGTTGGAGATAGCGTTGGATACAAGGTACTTCTCACAAATTCTTGATGACTGTCACAACCTTTAACTAGGTGATTTGAATAATTAGACAAGTAAAAAAAAATTCTCTTAATTACTAGTACTTCATAAAAGTGACAACAAGGTTGGAAATCATTAGGAGACAATGTCTCTAACGCACTTTTGTTGATAGATACCCGAGAGACCATGTCCTTTCCTTATCCTTAAGGACCTTCTTGGTTTCAGGGAATGGAAATGAAGTTTTCATTCCAACTTTAGGTGTTTGGTAGTCAATACTGATAGATAGGGAATGCAAATGTGTATGTTAGGGAAAGAAATTTTAATATATTTTTCATTCTTGTTGGGGAGGGGTTGTGGGTGTGTAGGAGGATAGGAATGAAAGCCACCCCACATGACCATACCATTGCTAACATAGCAGCCCACACAAAACCTCTACTAGCCACCACCACTATGATAGTCTCCCCTACCACCACACCAAACACCCTTCCCATACCATACCACCACCACCACACCACCATCCTGCTGCATTATCCACACCATGTCCCATTCCTCACTAGCACTACCATCTACTCCACATTGTCACACTACTAGCTCAAGCACTCTTTCTTTATTGCCTATCTTTATCTGTACCACCATGGTTTTGTTATGAAGTCTTTTATGGTTTCGAGCTACATGTACCAAATGCAGTAATGAGACTTAATTTGTTATTTCTATTCCCTGTTTTTTTTGTTTTTTATTCCTGGCAACAAAATGGTCATCAGGAGTTCACTGGGGTTGGTACTGGGTAGCTCAAGCTATTTGATCCAAGTTAAACTATGTTGATAGTTAAAATTTTAGATTTCCTACTGTTAGGTATTTCTTGGATTGGTTATTTTAATTTCTCACCAGAATTACCCTTGGTATTGTTTCTCAACATGAACTATTAATTTATCTTGGGGTTTGTGGATGTCTCACCATGAGCTATTAATTTATCTTGGGGTTTGTGCAACACTAAATCTGGAAAATAGAATATTGTATCCATTAAATCTTGCCCACATGATCATGCATAGCAACCATTAACAAACTTCACCTTGGATCCTAAATTCTTCATTGCCATCTTATTTTATGTATGGAATTGGTTCTACATTCATATACTGTACTGCTGCTGACTCAATTTTTAAATATTAGATTCGTTTGGAAAGTAAAGGTGGGAAGCACTCGTCAATTGTGTTCTGTACAAATGGGGTTCTATTGAGGATTCTGGTTTCCAAGGGCATCACTGGGTCGCGTAATGAGGCTAATACAGCGGCCAAGGAAAATGTTTCCGACTTAACTCATATTATTGTGGTATTTAGCTACAGTCTTCCTAATCTTCCTTTTCAATATCATTGTCTCTTACTTGATTAGGATCATGTTATATTTGTGTGGGGTGACATTGTTTGATTAGCATTTTCTGTTTGATGGTTTTATATCTTGGCAATAGTTAATTGTTGTAGTCTAGTGTGTGTGTGTAAATAATAAACAGAACAATGAAACAGCACTCAGCAGACTCTGATTCTAGCATTGCCTTTTCCAGAATAATTCCATGAATTCAGATGATTCTTTCAATCCCCATTATTTCAACTTTCTTCATAAATACATCTATATGCAATGGGTTGCTCACCAATGACCCAATTTTTGCTGTACAGGATGAAATTCATGAAAGGGATCGCTTCTCTGATTTCATGTTGGCAATTATTAGGTACTACATATATGATTTTAAAATTTTCAAGCAGTTTTATCTTGCTTTAATTTAATAGCTATGACAATAATTGAGCCTTAACTCGAATCTTTTCAATTGAGGAAAATTTGTTACATTGGATATAACTCTGAGATACTTAGAATCAATACTGTATGTTTGATCACTTTGTGTGCTTGTACACTTTCCATTATTGGATTATTTTCTCTGAAATTTCTTCCTTATGTGCAGGGACATACTTCCTTCACATTCTCATCTTCGGCTGGTTAGTTTAAATTTTTATGCTCTATTCTAAAAGGATCCATCAACGCTTTTAGGATTGTTTCCTTATCTTCAACAATTTTGATTAGCAATTAATTATTGTATTCTTATAATCAAACATACAGATATTGATGAGTGCCACTCTTGATGCTGAACGATTTTCACAATATTTTGGTGGCTGCCCAATTATCCGTGTTCCTGGGTTCACTTATCCTGTAAAAATCATTTCCAAGAGTGTCAGTTAAAATTGTTTATCCTTAATAATCTTATCATTTATTGTTGTTGTTGTTTTTTTTAATATTATTCAGGTCAAAGCTTTCCATTTGGAGGATGTGCTTTCTATCTTAAATTCCAGAGATAATAATCATCTTGATTCTGCTATGCCAAATGTCCTGGATGAAGGTCATGAATTAACAGAGGAAGATAAAGCTGCTTTAGATGAAGCTATTAACTTGGCTTGGTCAAATGATGAATTTGATTCCCTCCTAGATTTGGTTTCTTCTGAAGGAACCCCAAAGGTGTATGATTATCAGCATTCTGCGAGTGGACTGACACCACTGATGGTCTTTGCTGGAAAGGGTAGGGTCAGTGATGTTTGCATGCTCCTCTCTTTGGGCGCAAACTGCAATTTACAGTCCAAGTGTGGATTAACAGCACTGAAATGGGCTGAACGAGAAAACCAGGAAGAAGCTGCTGAAGTAATAAGAAAACATGCTCAGAATGCCTTGGCTGATTCCTTGGAACAACAGCAACTTCTTGATAAATATATGGCAACAATTAATCCTGAATTTATTGATGTGGTTCTTATAGAGCAGTTATTAAAGAAAATATGTGTTGATTCCAAAGATGGTGCTATCCTTGTTTTTCTTCCAGGGTGGGATGATATAAATAGAACGCGGGAGAGATTACTTGCAAACCCGTTTTTTAAAGATGGTTCCAAGTTTATTATAATCTCTCTCCATTCTATGGTTCCATCTGTGGAGCAAAGGAAGGTATTCAAACGCCCACCTCAGGGTTGCCGAAAAATCATTCTTTCAACTAATATTTCTGAAAGTGCCATTACTATTGATGATGTGGTATATGTTATAGATAGTGGACGCATGAAAGAAAAAAGTTACGATCCTTATAACAATGTATCAACTCTTCAATCGTCCTGGGTATCTAAAGCCAGTGCAAAGCAACGAGAGGGACGTGCAGGGCGCTGTCAACCTGGAATATGTTATCATCTATATTCAAAACTCAGAGAATCTTCTTTGCCAGATTTCCAAGTTCCTGAAATCAAGAGAATGCCAATTGAGGAACTCTGTTTACAGGTAATTTTTCTATAAATTCTATCTTTAAATGTAGGCATGGGTTGTGAAAGCTTTTATGATTGCTTATTTTCTCTTTCCTTCTTTAACTCTTGTCCTCAATACAGGTGAAGTTGCTTGATCCCCATTGCAAGATAGAAGATTTCTTGCAAAAGACATTGGACCCTCCGGTTCCAGAAACCATACGCAATGCTGTTGCTGTTCTTCTAGATATTGGGGCGTTATCAGTGGATGAAACATTGACAGAACTAGGAGAGAAGATCGGTTGCTTACCTGTTCATCCATTGACGAGCAAGATGATTTTCTTTGCCATTCTGATGAATTGCCTTGACCCAGCTTTGACACTGGCATGTGCATCTGATTATAGAGATCCATTTACCCTTCCTATGCTGCCTAATGAAAAGAAGAGAGCTACTGCTGCTAAGTTTGAGCTTGCTTCATTGTATGGTGGGCACAGTGATCAGCTAGCAGTTTTAGCAGCTTTTGAGTGCTGGAACAATGCGAAGAATAGGGGTCAAGAAGCATCGTTTTGTTCACAATACTTTATCTCTTCAAGCACCATGAATATGCTGCAAGCCATGCGTAAACAACTCCAGAGAGAACTAATACGCAAGGGGTTTATTCCAGAAAATGTCTCTAGTTGTAATACAAATGCGCATGTTCCAGGTATAGTCCATGCTGTCCTTGTGGCTGGTTTGTATCCAATGGTGGGGAGGTTCCTTCCACCAAAAAATGGAAAGCGTGTTGTGGAGACTACTAGCGGTGCTAAAGTTCGGTTGCACCCTCAGTCCCTTAATTTTAAATTATCATTTTGGAAATCTAATGACTACCCATTGGTTATATATGATGAGATAACTCGTGGAGATGGGGGTATGCACATAAGGAACTGTACTGTCATTGGTCCACTGCCATTATTGCTACTCGCAACAGAGATTGTAGTCGCTCCTGCAGAGAATGATGACGAGGATGATGAGGACGATGATGACGACTATGATAGTGCAGATGGAGCTGAAAGTGATGAAGATGGAATGGAGATACATGGCAAATTAGGCACTCAACAGGGTGAGAGGATCATGTCCTCTCCCGATAATTCAGTTATGGTTGTTGTGGATCGGTGGCTTTATTTTGGAGCAACAGCCCTTGATGTTGCTCAAATTTACTGCTTGAGAGAGCAGTTATCTGCAGCAATCTTATTCAAAGTACGTGATTCAGTTTCCTTCTCCTTGTCTTTTCTGAGTCTGCATAGGATTCGTTTCAATACACACTGATATATTAGGTCTTCTCCTGCATCAAACCTTATTGTTTAACCTGATTTGACGATGTCATCCATTTTCTTTAAGGTGACGCATCCTCACAAAGAACTTCCTCCTGCTCTTGGGGCCTATACAAATGCTACGGCTTGTATTCTGTCCAATGATGGGCTATCTGGGATTTCATTACCGGGAGAATCCGTGGAGTCACTGACTTCAATGGTCCATGCAACTGAGATTGACGAGTCCTGTTCAGGAAGGAGAGGGATCAGTCAGAATCCAAGTAGCTTCCTTAGCTCGCTGAAGAACAGCACACAGCAGACCGCTCCTCGTTATCACAATGCTAGGAGTCCTAATCAAAGGCCTACATTGCAAGGCTCCACATCAGCCGGGCACAGCATGCAAGGGCCATCGGGTCCAAGGGGAGATTCCTCTAAGCGGCAGCGTGGAAATGCAACCAGACAGCACGTCCGCAATTTGTAGGGATTCAGCTTGTTTTATAGGAAGTTCATGACAGTGATATGGGCTTGTTCACTAGTCGTTGTCCCGGCAATATTCTAGTGTAACAGTCCCTCGTTTTTTTGGTTGGGCTAATACACAAGTTGCTGAGTTGTTGCTCAATATTGTTAGTGTTGTTCCTTCTTTTCATTTCGGTCGATTAAATTTCTATACTCCTCAAGTGTTTTTTTTTTTTTTTTGGGTACCAGACTTATAAATTTCCCTCTATAGTCGAGCTTGATCCACTTTGGAAACCATGTTATAAAAAACTTCATAACGATATCAAGTGTTCTACTAACAAAACAAAACAAACCGTTTGTAAATCAAATATTTCCCTTCCGTCATTTTATTATCTGGCTATTTGGGGCACCTAATCTGCTTGGTTGAAAATACAGAGCAATCTGTTTAGAGAAACCAATGGGTTTGTGTTCTGTACAAAGCCTTTTTTAAGAAAAAAATAAAGAAAGAAAGAAACCAGAAATCCATCTGTAACGATGGCTTCTACCTCAAAAGGGCTCTATCTTGAGTTCTAGAGGCGCCGACACAAGGAAAAGGTTCGCAGGCCATTAATATTCTGCTTTAGTTCTCTTCTCCATTGTCATGCTCTCGAAAGGCTATGCATCCCCTCTAAAAGGTACATGCAAGGTCTTCCCTTTCTTTTTCTTTTTCTCTTTTTACGTAGATAATGGTTTAACAGAACATACAACTTGAAAGGCAGCAAAAGCCAATAAAGGAAAGTAACATCGCTACTTCACTCAATGAACACGAGATAGAATCAGAACCTAGAAAATGAAGTCCAAAAGCAGAGTGGCGTGGTGGATAGGCAACAAATTGAATCACATCGACACGGAGGAGGAGGAGGACGACAAGCATTTAGTTACTTTAACTAATCGGTGAATTTATTTTAAGCTACCCCTTTTATACCATCACCGACAACTTTGTCACCCCTGGTCATGCGAGCAAGCGTGGTGGTGCCTGTTGTATGTAATAAATCCTTAAAGAAGTACACCATTGGCCATCTCAAAAATCTGATACCTGGGCTGACAAGTAAACGCCCTAGGGCAGATTGCGGAAGAGCTTAAACCTAAAAGCAAGATCTGCAAAGAAAGCACAAACCCATCTCCATCGATGGCTTCCTCCAACTCCAACTCATCAAAATGGGATTACGATGTGTTCTTGAGTTTTAAGGGTGCAGACACAGGGAAAGGTTTCACAGACCATTTATATTCTGCTTTGGTTCGAGATGGAATCCACACGTTTAGAGATGCTAATGAGATCAATAGTGGTGAAGAAATTGGACCCGATTGTCTTCAAGCAATTGAGAAGTCAAGGTTTTCTGTTGTCATTCTCTCAAAAGGCTATGCATCCTCCACTTCGTGTCTTGATGAGCTTGTGCACATCCTCGAATGTAGAAAAGAAGGAGGCCATGCTGTTTGGCCTGTCTTTTATGACATAGATCCATCTGACGTTGAAGAGCTGAAAGGGAGTTTTGAAGAAGCTTTTGCTGAACATGAAAAGCGTTTCAAGGATGACATGGATAAAGTGCAGAAATGGAAGGATGCTCTCAGAGAAGTTGCTTGCCTCAAGGGCCTGGATCTACAAAAACATTGGGATGGGTAAGTAGCTATCAACTATAAGATGCCATTGTTGATCTCTTACAAAAATGAAAACATTGACTTGCACTAATCACTTGAGATTTCATGCAATTACATTGATCAATCATTCTGTTTTGAAATTACCACAAGTACTTTTACTTTGTGTTGGAAAAAACTCATTGAATTTAAACTTTAGGAATTAATTACATAATATATATTTATTACAACAAAATTATATTCCTGCTCCTCACTATTCGTATTTCACCCATCATTGTTCTTTCTTGTTCCTTGGCCCATTCTTGTTAAAAATTAAAATTGGGTTCATCAAACTTCTACCTCTGTTCACTCTCTCCTTCCCATGCCGTCTCTCCCCCTCTCTAGCCGATTTTCTCCAGGTTCTATGTCCCTCCCCCCGCCCAAATCTTTTAGCAAGGAAGCTTAGCAATAGCATGTTAGTTCTTGCGAGTTGAGAAGTCCACGTGTCCAGCATGCACAAAGGGTGAGGATGGAAGCAACCAATCTGCTGCAGAACAGTGTTCTGGTTTTAATGTGTTATATAATATAATATAATTCTGTCACATAGCGAAATGTAGTGATATATTATAATTAAGCTTATTGGTTTATGCTGCTATGTCGTGTCATGTGTGTATTATGCTTTGGATTTATCGCCTTGCTAGCTGCTCCTGCTTGCAATACATGTTCATGTGCTTTTGTTATTCGTACTGTTTCTATGGACACTTTGGATGCACATGCATTATATCCTCTACTTTTGGTATTCACTTCATTCATAAAATTGCAGGCACGAAGCAAAAAATATTGACTATATTGTTAAGGATATTTCAGACAGACTTGACCGAACAATCTTGAGTGTCACTACACACCCAGTTGGTTTGCTTTCTCGTGCAAAAGAGGTGATTTCATTGCTAGGTGAAAAGCTAGTAGATGTCCGTATAGTTGGGATATATGGGATGGGGGGTATAGGCAAAACGACTGTTGCCAAGAAGGTTTACAATTTAGTCTTCCATGAATTTGAAGGTAGCTGCTTCCTTGAAAATGTTAGAAAAGAATCAATTTCCAAGGGCATAGCCTACTTACAGAGGCAACTTCTCTCGGAGACCTTGAAAAGAAAACATGAAAAGATAGACAACATTAGTAGAGGATTGAACGTGATAAGAGACAGGCTGCGTCGGAAGCGCATTTTCATTGTTCTGGATGACATTGATGAACTGGAACAGCTGAATAAGATTATTGGAAATTTCGAATGGCTTTTTCCAGGAAGCAGGGTGATAATAACAACTAGAATCAAGGATCTGCTACAACCATCAGAGTTGTATCTACAATACGAGGTCAAGGAATTGAATAACGATGACTCTCTCCAGCTCCTACGTTTACATGCCTTTAATGAACACCATCCCGTTGATAATTACATGGATTGCATGAGAAGAATTGTATCTTATGTTAGAGGAATTCCTCTAGCTCTTGAAGTCTTGGGCTCTTCTTTGTGCGGCCAATCCATCAATGTATGGAATAGCAAGTTGGAAAAGCTGAAAGTGATTGGCAACGGAGACATCCACAACAAACTTAAAATAAGTTATGATTCTCTTGATGATACTGAGAAATTTATATTTCTAGATATTGCATGTTTCTTCATTGGATATAACAAGGATTACATCATGAGCATACTTGAAGATTGTGGTTTCTTCCCTGCTGATGGAATTAATACTCTCATGAGGAGGTGCCTTTTAAAAGTTGGACCTGATAATAAGTTATCGATGCATGATTTGCTCAGGGACATGGGAAGAGAGATCGTTCGCCAAGAGTCTTCTACAGATCCCGGGGAACGTAGCAGACTGTGGCGCCAAGAAGATGTCATTGATGTAATAACCGACCGAATGGTAAGAGAATCATTGGTAAAGGTTTTCACATCTTTAAAATAAATCCATGAATGCATTAGTTTCTTGTTTTACTAGCCAATATTTTTCTTCAATCAGGGTACAAAAGCAGTTGAAGGCCTCATTCTAAACCTGCCAGGATTAAAACAGTCGTTTAGTACCGAGGCATTCTGGCTCGAATTCCCTTTGAAATCAATACCAAGGCATTCAAAAAGATGAAAAAGCTACGACTGCTGCAACTCAATTGCATATGCCTTGAAGGAAGCTATGAATATATTTCCACTAAATTAAGGTGGCTGTGCTGGCTCGAATTCCCTTTGAAATCAATACCACCTGATCTTTATTTGGAAACTTTGATTGCTCTAGATATGCGCTATAGCAGTCTACACCAGTTTTCGGAGGAAACAAAGGTGGCTTATGATATCTTTTCAATTTTCCTACAAGCATATTATTTAGTTCAAAAGGGTAAACATTTAACATCTTACACATATCTTATTATGTTTTATTATCGCAGTCTCTTAAAAAGCTGAAATTCCTCAACCTTAGCCACTCCCATGAGCTCACCAAGACTCCTAACTTCGAAGGCTTACCTTGTCTTGAAAAATTGATACTTAAAGATTGCGTTAGTTTGGTAGAGGTTCATGACTCCATTGGAATTCTTGGTCGTCTTCTTTTTCTGAATTTCAAAAATTGCAAGAGCCTTAAAACTCTTCCCGGGAGCATCTGTGCTCTAAGTTCACTTAAGAAGCTAAATGTGTCAGGTTGCTTGAAACTTGAGGGATTGCCTGAAGATTTGGGGAGTTTGAAATCCTTGGTTTTTCTTCTTGCTGATGGAACTGCAATAAGTTCTATTCCAGAAACCATTGGAAATCTAGAAAAACTTAAAATATTGTCTTTTCATGATTGTCATCTTATCTTTTCCCCAAGAAAATTTCCACAAACAATGAACATTTTCCCAACTTCTTTACAAGAACTAGATCTCAGACACTGCAACTTATCTGATTCCATGATTCCGCATGATTTTCGAGGCTTATTCCTTCTGCAAACTTTGAAATTATGCGGGAACAACTTTACAAGGTTACCAGCTAGCATTGGAAACCTTCCTATGCTTACAAAACTTTGGCTAAACAACTGCAAAAGACTGGAGTGCATCCCAGAGCTTCAGTCAAGCTTGGAAACATTCCATGCAAATGATTGCCCTAGGCTGCAATACATTAACATGAAATTCTGGCGAGGAGGAGAGCTGAAATTGCATGGTTGCCGAAACTTAAAATGCGTGCAGGGATTTTTCAACTTGGAACCCTTAGGAGTGGACGTTGTGGAAAACATTCTGGGAACTTGTGGCTTGGTCACGGAAAAACCTTTCCCAGCTGTTGAAGTGCATATAATTAATAATCTGACAAGAACTGCTATAATTAGCCCTCTACAGGTTTCTTATCTCTCCCTCTGATGTGACTGCCTGCTCACATGCTGATGCTAGCACACACAGATATGTTTGTTTGGCTTGTTTATGTACTGATCCCATGGTTCTAATGCAACAGGCTCTTTGTGAAAAATCTATTTACAGCATCTTTTTACCAGTGAAGGATATTCCAGCATGGTTCAGCCATCAGAATGAAGGAGACACAGTATCCTTGCAAGTGCCCGCACTTGATCGTGATTGTAAAGTAACAGGATTTCTTATATCGGTAGTTTATGCATGGGAAGATTCCCTTGAATCCTGCTATTTATCCCCTAACATTACAGTTATTAACAGAACAAGAAATTTTGACTGGATGTATGACCCACGAGTCACCTTCTTTCCATGTGAAGTCCAACAGGATATGATGTGGCTGAGCTGTTGGTTGTTTGAGAATGAAATAAAAGAGAAAGGCATAGTAGATATGAGCTGGAGATTTCAGGATGAGGTGGAAGAAGGGGATCAACTCGATGTCTGGATTGACATGGGTTTTGGAATTGTCGTGAAAAGGTGTGGCATCCACTTGCTTTACCATCACAACGACTTACAGGGTTCCCCGTCAAATGATATACTAGCTGCTATTTCACATGCTTGCTTTTCAAGACACCATGGGAGGTTTATGATGTCAAGTCGTCTGTGGTTGACATTCAATCGCAAGTGCCATGAAGTGACACTTACTCGAAAGTGGTATGATGTACAAAGTTTCAAGAGGTAAGCATGGATGCAATAGGTATAACAGAATACAAGTTCATTACATCATTTTGAGATTTTCTTTTCTTCGCTATACCAAAGCGGTTCATTATTACTTGCCCCCTAAAAATAACATTAGAAAGATTATCCTAATAGACTTCAATAGTTTCCAGAGTCTCCAAAAGTTTGGATATAGTCTTAATTGCTTCTCTCTATTTGCTTGGCAGATGGTCAAATAAAAGGGAGCAAAGGGTGAACGACCTACCTGATTTTTATCGATGAAAGAATTTAAACAACTAAGCTTTACAGAAGTTCCAAAGATCAAAAAATCTTGTTATCTTTGGATTACTAATTGCTTCCTAGAAATTTAGTATCCTGTAGCCTTAATTGGACAGCTTGAACCATATTCTTAACAGTACTGCTTTCATTCGATGAGCCAGAATGATGGTGCCCTCTGCATTGCCCTACAAGATTCTGAACTCCAACCAGAAGCCGTGTAATCACTTCGACAAAACTGAAGAATTTGCAGCCATACTCTTTTAGAAAATATACACGTGAAAACGAGGTGATTCCTATCTTCACCATCTACTTTACACAGGACACGAATAGGATTGACGACCCTTCCCATTTTAATCTTCCTTTCTCTTCGCAGTTAAATCTGTCCAAAATAGCTGGCCAAAACATGAAGCTGTGTTTTGGAATATGTGAGGCTTCCGGATCAACTGAAACCAAGCCACTCTGTTCCCCCTTTTCCTGATCTAATCCCAAGAAATTTTGACTGGAAATTGCCCGTCGATGGTGAGCTTCCAAGTGACACTACCATTTTGTACACAAGTACGATATAGAATACCACCCATAGCATGCTGAATAGCTTTCATAGTATCTTATCTGGCAAAAGCCATTTCCATTCACCACCTGTGAAAGCTTTGTTGTTGAAGGCAACCCAGACTCAAAAAAGATCATGTGGCCATATTTTTTAACCGAAGGTCCCACCAGAGAAAGATATGCTCTCCGTTGCCCACTACATGCTCAATTTGATCCCAAATTACAGTTCTCAATTTTAGCAATTTTCTCCAAGTCCATGAACAATCATTTGAAAGAGCTTGATTCAAATTGGGCATCATAGGATATAAACCTCGCAACTGTTGTGCTATGTTGCGTTCCATTAGAGACGTGAGAGTATAACCCAAGTTGGAAGTCGATCCACAATAAGCTGTTGCTCTCTAAGCTGAGCGAAGGAATTCATTCGTTGGTTCAAGGGAGATCAGTTCGGTTCTTATAAAAAGGAGTTGTGCTTCGCTTGTAAAGAGAAGCAAATCTCATTTAGTTTCTAGTTTTTTAGAATAGAATATTTTGTTGATTTCTTGAGTTGTTTGTCTTGCTTAACCATGCTCAGTTCCGTGGTTGTAGTTGCAATCTACTTCAGCTACTCCTTGCTTCTCATCGATGCCGCTCTATATTTGCTATCCATGTTAATCCTCTGACAGCAAAAACCTGAGGTTATCTACCATCTGCACAAACATCAGTATCAACGCCAAAAATGTTACAAGGATAGAAAGACATGCATTCCACATAGCAATACAAGTTCATTTATGAATAAAGTCATACACTGAAATCAAAAAACCCCACCTGAGCAAAACAATGTTCCACTGGATATAACAGCATCAAGCTGGAGGTTGACTATCAGGGGGGGCAGAACCTATCAAGCTTCCAGCAGGAAGTCGAGAATCATCATCTTTAACTATGTACACATTTTGTAGAAAGTCAACCCTTTATTGACACGGTGTCTAGTTCCAGGCTCCTTGTACAGTTATCTTTTGGGTTTCCAGTGGGCTTTGCCTCCTTTTTCTCCCATACTGGAGCCACTTTTAATGAACTCAGATTAAAACAAAAACAAAGACATTATTGACACATTTTGTTTTATATTTATCTGCTTTTCACCTCTTGCAGGTGACAACTCAAGTTTCATCCAGTTATAACCTAAATTCAACCAGTCAAAACTAACATTAACAATAAGCATGGAAACCAGAGGCGGACAATTCACAGGATTCCTCAGGTTAGAAAATCCTGGGCGTAAACATTGCCTGTTGAAATCAATAAAGACAATTAATATCCCACTACAGTATCATTTAGAAAAATGAACGAAGAAGCGCTCTAATTCTGTCACTCTAGACATTTAGCATCCCATTCTAAGTAAAAACTTGGCCTCTCTAGTACAATTCACACTTAACCAAGTAGAAGCTGAAAATATTGCGACCGAGAAAAACATCATAATATTTTTTGATATACTGCAAATAGATGATGTTTCAACTACAACAATAAAGAAAAACAAAATACACTCAATTTCCTTAAAGGACTCCGGGAAAATCCAAAAGGATCAAATCCATAATGACTTAGTTAGCTTTGATATGCTGTTGGACAACATTAAGAGCTTCACTGTCCTCTCCAAAATCCTGCAAACCAGTCAGCAAAAGAATATGATGAATCCCTTTCGAAAGACAATCAATTAAATAAAAATGAGATGCAGCACTCCAAAACTGATTTTTACTACCTTCACAACAACGCAAGAGCAACCAACTACTTTCCTGGCCTTCCCCTCTGAATCAATCTTGCACAACTGGATACCAAGAGCCCATATTAGATAAATCACTAACTACTATACAAGGAGAAACATTGCAAATTTTCACAAGAGAAAGAAAAATGACCCATCAATCCAAATGACATTCAACCTAAGAGACCATGGCACAATTTTTATTGAGTTGAAACCTAAGGGGATCTACAATTTGAAGACCATTATCAACAAATCTAGAAACAAGTTTGAAGTATTAAAGAACATTCTACAAAGCATTAAAATAATATGGACTTCACCGCATTAAAATTAAACAAACCAACAAAGCAAATACTGTTTCTTTAGAGCTCCAAATGAAGCTAATTGAATAAACATAAAAGAGCACACAAAAGAGCATGTACAATCTACCATCTGACCCTTTAATTTCAGACAGTAATCACACATGCCATTAATGTTTCCCTTTCCTCGATTTTAACCC
Organism: Populus euphratica; assembly: GCF_000495115.2. Classification (NCBI taxonomy): domain Eukaryota; kingdom Viridiplantae; phylum Streptophyta; class Magnoliopsida; order Malpighiales; family Salicaceae; genus Populus; species Populus euphratica. Next base: position 1,336,555 of record NW_011499892.1, read on the forward strand.
CCTCTTTGTAAGAAACTTACATTTTCATCCCTAACGTTTCAGATAGTGATTTCTATTCTCGAGTTGAACTATTACAACTATGACTTCAAGTAGTAAAAACTAACATTAAGAGCAGTAATCTCAATACAGAGTTTGCAGACATGTTAGCTAATCAAAAGAGATGCAAGATTAAAAACAGGAAGCGGAAGAGATACTCACACCAGCCCACTCTCCCAGGGTCTTCGCACTTGGAACAGACAGCAAGTTCACTTTGTGGTCAGCACAAAGTGCCTTAACAAGTTTGACATAGTCAGGTTGGTTACAATCCTCGGCCAAGACACAAAGTTGAGCAGTATGCTTCTCAATCATTTTGGCCCCTTCATGAAGCCCTCGAGAAAGCCCACCATGAGCAAGTGATTTTCTCAGAACAAGCTGCAATGCTGTCATCAAGTCCATTGGCTCACCGAGAGGTGCATCAGCAACAGCTGGAGTCTCATTCTGAGGAACAGCACCTTCTTCACTGAAAATAAATGCAACAGATTGAAAAATAGTGATTCGGATTCCGCAAAGACTATAACATGCCAAAAACCCAAAACCCTTTGTCATTGAACTTTCTTTAAAGAAATCATAGAAAAAGCATACCCTGACATGATGATGATTCTTTTTAAATCTGGAGACTTAAATTAGTCTTAAGCTGTATAAGAAAAATAAAGACAATTCAGATCCCAAAATAATGAAAAAAATGTCCATATATTGAAAAAAATGTCTCAAAGAGAAAGCTAGCGTAAGAGAGAGCGTTACCTTGCCGGCGAGATGCGAAGGAGGTTCCGTGAGAAGGGAAATAAAAGAAGTCGGGGCAGTAGCAGAATACGTTTTTATATTAGGGCGTTAAACCCTATTTCTAGTTTTGAATTACAGTATTGACCCTTGCCCTGGACTTTTTTTCAAAATAATGAAACCGGTCAGGCCCATCACCCGGCTCAAAGTTTAATCAAACCGATGTTAAATTAACTTTTTTAAAAATTAAAATAATATCGTTTAAGAAAAAATTAAAAATTATGTCAGATTTCACTGATTATGAGTTATTAGTTCATCATATCATATCATATTCATTTTCAAACAGTATTTTAAAATGCAAATTAAATTAAATTTTAAATTTATAAAATGATAAAATAATTTATTTTTAAAAATTTAAAATTTTTATTAAAAAGTAATTTTTTTATATGTTTTGGATCATCTTAATGCGATAATTTTAAAAAATTAAAAAAAAATATTATTTTAATATATATTAATATAAAAATATTTTAAAAAATAATTATAACTGTAATTTCAAACCACCTTCTACCTAGGTTATTAAACCGTACTTTTTTTCTTTCTAAAACATGGTAGAGTAATCTTCTTGTTTACAAGAAGGGGGTTCTACTTTTATCATCCAATTTTTATAATTGAATTAAAATAAGATAGTCATATAACAAATTGAAACTATTAGATCTGAGCTTATAATTGGTGTAAATTCATGGATTCTGTGAGGGTTTTGGATGAAAATCAAACTTCTTATATGAGGAGTTGAAGAGAATGGGGAAAATCTGATGTAAAGTAAATCAATATCCCAGCCTACAAACAACATTCAAGAGATGCAGATTCTTAATTTCATGTTAATGTTAGAGAGACAGGGAGTTTGCAGAAATTATCAGTTCCCAGTTTCCACTTTGAAAGTCAGGGTTATTACAGGACTGTTGTATTACTAGTAGTAGTGTAATTATGGTTATTTTAAAAAGTATTTTTTTATTTTAAAAAATATAAAAATAATATTTTTTTAAGTTTTAAAAATTATTTTTAACAATAAAAAACGTTCTTTAACAATTGTCTATCCATGTGTTGTTAGCATCCCCCACAGTAATTACTTCTTCGTTAAAATTAATTTTTTTTTATTTTAAATAATTTATAAATTTAATTTAATTTATTCATTTTCTTTATTTTAATCATGAATCTTTTAATAAATTTAAAGAAAAAACTAAATTATTTTTCTGTTTATTTTTTATAATAAAAAATATTTTTAAATTGTTTTCATAACACCGTTAAAAATAAAATAAAAAACTAATTTTTTAGGAATTAATATTTTATAAAAACTATTTTTTTAATGAATATTACAAGCTGCATCTATAAATAAGTTAAATTTAAACGGTAATGATTTGAAAATGAGATGAACTTTGACCATCTCATCATCATCCAGCCCATTCCCAGTCTTTCACCCTATCGGAAAACCGATCATTAGGCCACACATTTCGAACACACCTCTTCTGTTCTTCCCGGCTACTTCTAATTCGATTTTCTTTTTAAGAATAAGAAAATAATCAAATTAAATATATTAAAATAATATTTTTAATATTATCACATCAAAATTGTTTAATATGATATTTTTTAAAATAAAAAATAATTTTAAGAACATTTTATAACACAAAAATGTAATCAAATAGACAGCGTGAAATATACAGATATGATAATTTGAATTATACAATGACCGATTGTTAAAAAATGTTCTTAATAAAAATTTCCCTTTCTCTGTTTTTTTCAAATAGATTATGGGTTAATTTTATTTTATCTCTAAAAATATATTGTAATTTATCAAAATTAATTAAAAAGTTTACTCTTCTAACATTTCATTTATTTTTTATATATGAAGTATAATAAGATTAATCACCTCATAGAGGTAATTGATAAAAGATAAAATGAAATTAATCTGCAGTTCGTGAAGCTTCATAGTGAGCAGTAATTATCGGTGAGCGCATCTGTCAAAAAAAGAAATTATGAAGAGAAGAAGAAGATCACGAATCTTTGCTCTCGTCATGTGATCTCAAGCAAATATAAAGTAATTAAAATTCAGATAGGAGCAAAATAAAAACCCAAAAAGCAAAATCTAAATTAATTTATCTTCCCCTTAACAATGCTTTCTCTGCAGTGTCCATCTCTTCGAGAATTCTGGCCTTCCGCTTGGATGGGATGGGAGCTGTCGGCCCAAAGCTGATGTAATGCCCCGTAACAGCATTCAAAGCCGAGTAAATATCACGAAAAGAGGCACGACCGAGTAAAGCTTTCTCTCTTCTATACTTAGCCACCCAAGAGTTGGAAGTTTCTCTTAGAACAGCAACTGCATCGGCCACGTTAGGATCGCTCTTGTCCATGTTCATGGTGGTCCTGACCTTGTCGATCACTTCTTCTGTGTCTTTCACGTACTCTTCATCCGATGCTGCAAAAGCTGGAGTGACTGGGAGGATCAGCGGGGAAGTCAGAATGCCGGTTGCCGAGGACAAGAAGTGGCGGCGGAGAAGGTGATTTCGGATTTGTTGCTGTGGTGGTGTCGGCGGTGGGAGTGCGGTGGTGGGAGTGGGTTTGGGTTTGATGGGAGAGAGGGGTTTGAGTCTGGAGGTTGGGGTTAGGAGTGTTGGTGAAGCCATGGAGTTTTTTGGTGGAAGGGAGGGAAGAGGAGCGAGCATAGGGAGTCTCTGTTTTCTACCGAGGAGTTGTGAGGAGGGGACTGGGTTTTTGCCACGTAGGCTTATCACCTTATCCATATTCTAGGTTCTATGGATGAGACCATACCCAATCACAGTGCATTAGCAGGCCAGCCAATACGATGCGCAAGTACTTGCCCAAAAATTTGGGAGAAAAAGAAAAGAAATATTACAACTGTTCATAAACAAGGTAATATTTTATTAAAAAATAAAATTCAAGAAACCAAAACAAAGTTTTTTAGTTTTTCAAATTTATACCGAGTTTAAAAAAAATTAAAGATTCTTCACTATTTTCTAATATAAATGTTTCAATGTTTTTCAAATAAAAAAACTTAAACATTATAATTCTCTATTTTATACACAAAACACTTTTTAGTAATTTGAAATATTAAAATTATTATTTTTTATATTCTCATATTTTTATAAATTTAAATTTTATTATAAATCTAATGTAATTTGTTTTAGCTAACGATATAATTTCTTTCATAATGATTTTTAATTTGAATCAAATAAAATTAATATTCTATGATTTTGAATTTTTATAAAAAAAATAGATATAATCTTAACGTATTCTTATTTTTTGAATAGAGATATTATTTTTTTAATAAATAAACATATTTTTCAATTTTTTATTTAAAAATTGAAAACAAAAACAGATGAAATTTATAAAGAAAAAGAAAAAAATAGTTTTTTTGTTATCGAGAAATGTTTATTGTCCAAATTTGATATGTTACATCAAAAATTTTAAAAATAAATAGAAAAATTGAAATATATAACAATTATTTTAAAAATAAATAGTAGAATTAAAGAGCTATTATGTGATTAGTTGTTGTCATGATGTCAATAAAAAATAAATTGTTTTTAAAGATAAAAGATTTAAAAAACATAGTTGTTACCTTACACATAAATAAAAAATTAAAAAAAATCTTACACGGCAAATTTTATATATAAGAGTTTATCACTTTATTTATTTTTAGTTACTAATTCATATAAAAATTAAATATATAAACACTAAAGATCTTATGTTTTAAATGTGGAATTGAAAGCTCTTTTTTTAATGTAAGATTTTGAAATATTTTAGACTTAATTAATGCTTCAATATTTTTTTTAAAGTAGTATCCTTACAATATAATATAAGATAAAACCTTAAGAAATTACTCTCAAACCTCATTATTTCCAACGGTTTGATCCGTTTTATTTGAAGCCACTCCTTTATCTTTTAACCTTAGGGGCCCTCCTCCAATCGACACTTGTCCTCTTTGTGTGCAGGTCTATAGCGTAGTTATAGATAAATGACCATACATTTTAGTTTTATCATTTTACCTTGATTATTTTAAAAATTATAATTTATATTCTGAACTTTATAAATTCATATAACACTGACAAAAAAAATCTAATTAATTATAGGTTGGCTATTATATTTAATTTATTGATTAAAAAACCCATATTGTTTTAAAATCACGAAATTTCCGTTAAAAAACTCTTTCTTCTCTTGGCTAAACTTGAAACCCTAGCCAATTCAGTCATATCATCTGTATGCAAGAAGCACAAAGAATCACATAATATCGCGAGGTATCATCTGTATGCAAGAAGCACAAAGAATCACATAATATCGCGAGGCTCAATCTTTGTTAAGTTCTAAGGAAATGTCAAATAATTTCCTTTTTAACACAAGTATAATGAGACTGCCATTTCTCGATCGGGCAATTCTCAATTTGTCTGTCATCTCAATGTATTTCTGGACCTGTCAGCCAAGGTTCCTTGTACTTCTATGGTCCTTGCATCCTATATCAGCAACGAATCTTCCGGCTGGAATTCATGGATTTTTTTTTGAGTTTGATGTTTACTGGGGAGAGAACGAGGATGTGTTGTAAGGGAGAGAGAGAGAGTCCGGTAAGTGATGGAAATTTTAGTTGAATTGGGTACAGTTGAAAGAGTACAGCAACTGAATCAGTGAGCATTTCAAATCACGGAGACTCCTGTTGTTGTGACTCAACACAGGAATCAGTACTCAACCAGAGTTAGGTCAAATTTGGGACCTGCCAATCCGGCGAGGGTCCGCTCACAACCCCATTTCAGGCTTCCATTACTATTGCAACCAAAAACACCAACCATGTTCCTCCCACTTCCAACCCTTCAAAAACACCATCACCAACTGTGAAGTCTCATTTCAATTCTCATCCTGTTGACAGCGGTCGCTTTCAGATCATTTCAAAAAGCTCTTCTATAACCATTAATGTTAAAGTTCCTAGACATGAGACATCTTTTTACGAGGAGTTGGGTTTTGTGAACGAGAATTTACCTTTGTCGGAGCGTTGGGCTGATCCTGCGTATTCGAGTTCTCCACCACCTAGTTCTTTGCCGATTCCCAAGTTCTCAACGAGGCCACCAAAGCGAAAGAGTAATGTGGTGGATGCGTGAAGCTTAATGGGCTTTTGGCGATCGTTTTCTTAGAGAAGAGAAAAGAAATAAATTAGATTTTGATCAATTGTTTCTTGTACGTGAATAACAAATTTTAGTTGTTTATATATATATCGTGTAACCAAAGACATAGTAAGTATAAGTTTTGAGTTTAAATTTAAAATTAAATTTTTTGATGTAGCCATTGCCAACATGTCATGTTTTGAAACTAAAAGAAATTTTTTATTGTTAGTTAAAATTTTTATCCATCCATTTAATAAAATAAATGAAAAATTAAAAAGATTTGTTAACTATAACTAAAAACCACCCGAGAAGTTAAAAGTTAAATATTTATTAATATATTTATTTGTGTCACATGAAATAAATTAATTTTTCTTTATTTAATTACATAAAAATTATTTTTTTTGTAAGAAGAGAAATAAATATAATTTTATTAAATCAAAATGATTTTCTAGTATAATTTCTCTTTTCATGTTTTTTCTTTTGAATAAACAAGCTCCGATCATATAAAAAAAATAAAACTTTAATGGTATCCAATGAGAAAAATTATCAAATTAATTTTTAAATAATCTATTTGAATGATCAATACACACACATATCAGGCCATGGGCAAAGGCCTGCGCCTAGCCGTTAGTAAGCGAGGTACATAATTTAAAATTTTAGTTTATTGTGATTCTCAGTACAAATTGTAAAATCACTGTTTTTTTTTTTTTGGTCTTTATCAGATAATCTCTCAGCAACCCAATCTCGAAATTCATACTGTTCGTGAGGAATATACATGCTTCCAGTGCTCCGAGAGGCACAGTCTGTTGCATATTTTTATTTTTATTTTATGTTATTTTTCCTCAAGGCTTGCAGGAACACTAACTTCAGATTTAGATTTGAAAAACCTATGGTTATCTCTTAGATTGTATTCATGTCAGATAATATATTTTAAATCTTCTGCGTCTGATTTGTTTCTTGTACAGCAAACATCAGTGTGAGCCTTTGGGGCTCGTTTTGTATTATCTTGTGTTAGGATGCTGGCATGCAAACCCGACAAGACAAAAGATAAGGGACAAGATAAAATGAGAAATGACACACAAGAATTTACGTGGTTCACCCAATTTGGCTACGTCCACGGGCAAGTATAGAAGAGTTTACTAAGTAATGTTTTTACTAAGTAATGTGGGAATACAACTTCTCTCTAATAATAGGAGAACAACAAAAATCTCTCTATTATTAGGAGAAAACACCTCACTTACTATCTCACAAATACCTCACAATTTTGTGGGATTACTCTCTTCTCACCCTCTCTTCTTTCTCTCTTATGGTGTGTCTATAATGCTTGAATGCATTGCCTATTTATAGGCAAACATCCATGCAAAAGACAAGAGTAAGGTAGGTGGCACCAAATTAATGCCTAACATTGTTGACAAATTGGTGCCTAACATTGTTGACAAATTTGTGCCTAACATTGTTGACAAACATTGTTGATTTTGTCAACAATGTTAGGGTGATTTCACATTCTCCCACTTGAAGACTTTGATGAGTTAATCAAGTCTTCACACTTGATTATTTGTGCTTCTTCTATCCTTTCTATACTTGCAATCTTCATGCTGCTTACATTTCTGCTAGGCCGTAAGAGGATCTGCACCATATATACTTATCAGTGTTAACTGGTTTCGTTAAAGCATCTGCTGGGTTTTCCTTTGTGCGAATCTTCTGAAAATCCACACTTCCATCTTCCACCACTTCGCGAACAAAGTGATACTGAACATCTATGTGTTTTGTTCTTGAATGAAATGCTGGATTCCTTGCAATATGCAAGGCACTTTGACTATCACAATACAAAAGAATATTCTCTTGTTTGTGCCTGAGCTCCTCCATAAGTTTCTTCATCCATATTGCTTCTTTACAAGCTTGTGTAGCTGCCATGTACTCAGCTTCTGTTGTGGATAATGCTACAACAGTCTGAAGTTTAGAAACCCAACTCACAACTCCTCCTGCAATTATGAACACATAGCCTGTAGTGGACTTCCTTTTCTCAAGGTCACCAGCAAAATCTGAATTAACATAACCTCTGATAGTAAATTCTGATCCTCCATAACATAATGCAGCATCTGAGGTACCCTTGATGTATCTCAAGATCCTCTTAATAGTATTCCAATGCTCTCTACCAGGATTTTCCATGTATCGACTAACTGCTCCCACTGCTTGTGCAATGTCTGGTCTTGTACATATCATGGCAAACATTAAACTTCCCACTGCTGATGCATACGGTACTCGAGACATCTCCATCCTCTCTGCTTCATTGCTAGGAGACATACTTAAGGATAATTTGAAGTTAATAGGAAGTGGGGTGGAAATTGGCTTACAATCTTGCATGTTGAAGCGTCGCAAGATCTTCTTCAAATAATTCTTTTGAGAAAGGCAAATCTTCCTCTTACTTCTGTCTCGATAAATTTGCATCCCTAGAATCTTGTTTGCTGGTCCCAAGTCCTTCATATCAAATTCCCTAGCCAACTGTGCCTTCAATTCTTGGACTCGATCTTTGTTGTGGCCTATCACCAACATGTCATCCACGTACAACAACAAAATGATGAAATCTTCTTCAAACCTCTTGTAATACGTACAATGGTCTGAACTGAGTCTATTGTACCCAAGGCTAATTATGAAGGAATCAAATCTCTTATACCAACACCTCGGCGCCTGTTTGAGACCGTATAGAGATTTGTTCAACCTGCAAACCAAGTTCTCCTTGCCTGTTTCAGCAAAACCCTCTGGTTGGAGCATATAAATTTCTTCTTCAAGTTCTCCATGAAGAAATGCAGTTTTCACGACTAACTGCTCCAAGTGAAGATCAAATATAGCACACATTGCCAAGACTACTCTGATTGTTGTAAGTCGTACCACTGGAGAAAATATCTCATTGAAGTCTATTCCTTCTTTCTGAGCATATCCTTTCACCACCAATCTTGCACGATACCGCTCCACTTGATCATTGCCATCACGTTTTATCTTGTAAACCCATTTGTTGCCAATGGCCTTTCTTCCTTGTGGTAGCGGAACAAGATCCCAAGTATTATTCTTGTACAGAGCTTCAATCTCCTCTTGTATTGCTGTCATCCACATAGACACATCTGTGCTTTTAATAGCCTCATGGAAAGTTGATGGCTCTCCATCCTCTGTTAGAAGACAGTATGCAATGTTACTTTCAGTAACATATTCTGAGTGCCAAGCCGGTGGTCTTCTTTCACGAGTCGACCGCCGAACTTCAGGAGTTTCAGACTCTATTTGTTCTTGCTCTTCATGCTCTGGTACAGCTTCAGAAAAAGCATGATTCTGAGTATTTTCCACATGGACTGCTGTAGTCTCCTTTAGAATGCTATTATGTTCTTCTATTTGCATTTTACCTTCTGCAAATATGACATCTCTGTTGATCACTATCTTGTGGGCAGTGGGATCCCATAAGCGATACCCCTTCACTCCATCAGCATATCCCAAGAATACACATTTTCTGGATTTTGAATCCAGCTTGCTAACTTCTTGTGTATTGTACATCACGTACACAGGACTTCCAAATATATGCAATCGAGAATAATCAGCTGGTTTTCCAGTCCACATCTCCATCGGTGTCTTCAACTCAATTGCGGTTGATGGAGATCGATTTATCACATAACAGGCGGTATTGACTGCTTCAGCCTAGAATGACTTTCCTAGACCTGCAGCCTTCAACATTGCTCTTGTTCTTTCTAATAGAGTTCTGTTCATCCGCTCTGCCACTCCATTTTGTTGTGGAGTGTATGCCGTTGTGAACTGCCTTTTGATACCTTCATATTGACAGAAGTTATCAAATTCATCACTGGTATATTCTCCTCCATTGTCAGTCCTCAAACACTTGATCTTCTTTTCAGATTCAAGTTCCACCCGCGCTTTGAAAGTTTTAAAGACTGTAAGCACATCTGCCTTCCTTCTAATTGGATACACCCAACATCTCCTGGAGAAGTCATCTATGAATGATACAAAGTATCTTGCTCCTCTCAAGGATATAACCGGTGCTTGCTATACATCAGAGTGAATCAGGTCTAAGATGCATTTGCTCTTAGTTGTTGATGTGCCAAACTTCAACCTGTGTTGTTTACTTGTAACACAGTGCTCACAAAAAGGTAAAGTAACCTTTGTAAGCCCAGGGAGTAACTTCTGATCAGAGAGAACCTTTAAACCTTTTTCTGACATGTGACCTAGTTTTTGATGCCACATCATCGTCTTCTCTTCTGCAGGACTGGCTGATGCGATTGACGCTTCTGCCTCATGATGTGTTTCTCCCATTAATGCAAATACATTTGCAACTGTCTTTCTTGCCTTTAAAACCACCAGCGCTCCTTTGATGATTTTCATGATTCCATTGTCTGTTCGGATCTTACAGCCAAGACTATCAAATTGTCCTATAGACAAAAGATTCTTCTTTAAGTCTTTCACATGTCGCACTTCTGAAATAGTACGAATTAAGCCATCATACATCTTCAATTTGATGGTGCCAATGCCGACAATCTCTAAAGCATGATTATCACCCATGAACACTTTGCCTCCAGAGATAGGTTTATATGTATGGAACCAATCTCGATTAGGAGTCATATGCCATGTTGCTCCTGAATCCATTAGCCAGACCTCAGTGAGCTCTTCTGTATCTGTAGAGATTGTCGCTGCTTCACTATATAAAACATCTTCATCTTCTAAGGTACTCGCAACACACCCTTGAGATTTTGATGACTCTGCAGAATTCTCTATACCCTTTTTAAACCAACAATCCTTTTTGAAGTGCCCCTTTTTGCCACAGTTGTAGCATTTCACAGCCTTCTTACTTCTTGATTTGGACCTCCCCTGCCTTTGACTCCCACTAGAGCCACGCTCCGTTGATCTTCCTCTTGACACCAATAATGCCTCTGCTTGGTTTGAACTGTTTCTGTCTCCTTTGTTTTTGCGCCTATTTCCTTCTTCCAAGATAGCGGCTGCAACATCATCGAAGACTAGATAATCTGAGAGGATATTATTTGTCAAGTTGATAATGAGCTGATCATACGAATCAGGAAGACTTTGAAGTAGAAGCTCTGCACGTTCATTTTCCTCTATTTGCTGGCCCAATGTAGTGAGTTGTGAAAATAGAGTTCTTATTGTGTTGATGTGGTCAATCATCGACGTGGTTTCTGCCATTCGAAGGGTATAAAGTCTCCGCTTTAAGAAAATCTTATTGTGCAAAGACTTGGACTCATATAGCTTTGTTAGAGTCTCCCATATCTCCTTAGCTGTTTTCTTCTCCGCCACACTTGATAATACTTCATCGGCTAATGCTAAATATATGTTAGCAATAACATTGCCATCCATCTCATTCCATTTTGCATCATCAATGATCTCCGCGGGCCGATCCCCAATTGCTGCCAAGCAATTATCTTTCCTTAAAATTGCCTTGATTCTCATTTTCCACAATGAGAAAATTGCTCCCATTAAACCTCTCAATCTCGTACTTTGCTGCCATTGTATTCACCAAGATCTATTCAGCTATCACCGTTTCACAGATCTGTAACGTATATAGAAATAGTATCGTGTGAATAATACTTCACTAAGTAAGTTCCCAGGAAAGATTGGAGGGGTCACAAACGGTCCCGCTTAAAACCCAATCTCCTTAGACAGAACTTCCTAGACTGTATTTAATCACCGCACTGACTTTCTATATACGCCAACAGCAACGTATGTGAACAGTACCGTATGGATTAATAGTGTCGTATAGGTGAATAGTGCCGTATACGTGAATAGTAACCGTATACACGAATAAATTTTGTGTATTAACAACACCAACCAGAAGGCTCTGATACCACTGTTAGGATGCTGGCATGCAAACCCGACAAGACAAAAGGTAAGGGACAAGATAAAATGAGAAATGACACACAAGAATTTACGTGGTTCACCCAATTTGGCTACGTCCACGGGCAAATATAGAAGAATTTTACTAAGTAATGTGGGAATACAACTTCTCTCTAATAATAGGAGAACAACAAAAATCTCTCTATTATTAGGAGAAAACACCTCACTTACTATCTCACAAATACCTCACAATTTTGTGGGATTACTCTCTTCTCACCCTCTCTTCTTTCTCTCTTATGGTGTGTCTATAATGCTTGAATGCATTGCCTATTTATAGGCAAACATCCATGCAAAAGACAAGAGTAAGGTAGGTGGCACCAAATTAATGCCTAACATTGTTGACAAATTGGTGCCTAACATTGTTGACAAATTTGTGCCTAACATTGTTGACAAACATTGTTGATTTTGTCAACAATGTTAGGGTGATTTCACATCTTGAAGATTAACGTTGAAGGAAAGCAGGAAGGCGAATCCCATGACTCCTCCTGCATGGATTATGGCCGTAAATTCGAGAAAAGCAATGCTTGCTGTGTAAGAGTGTGCTGGTAAAAGTACATATATTTGATTCGTTCCTTTTCATTTCATCTTTAATGATCTTTTGACTAAACGCCCTACTCTGTTCCAAATTCTATCAGTCATGATATGTCACTTCATATATACAATTGCCGATGCAGGAATTTTTTCCGAGCCAGGAATTTTTTTATAGTAAGTTATAAAATAAATATACATAAATTATTTTTTAAAATTAATTATTCACTTGTATATAAAAATTTAATATGTTAACAATAAACTTTCAATTTAAATACATAATATAAGATATAAAAAATTAAAATATATAAAATTAGAAAAAAAAAACACTATTAAAATTATATCCTTTAATATTTTGCGAAATAAAATTCATTCATGATCGAATCCAAATTGATATTTTTAGCTAGCTATCATTCAATATAAAGCATTATAGAATTTGTTAAGAACTCCTCTTTAATTTTATTGTGAAACATGGTTTTAACATATTTTATAATTAAAAATATCTATTCTATGGTGGTAGTGGAACATTTGTGGTGGTAGTGGAACAGACAAAGTCAAAACAAAACGAATTAACTTATCAATCAAATACATATCAATCTAATAATGCTCTCATTGAGCTCTCAAATTATATCTCTTATTCATGAAATCTTCAGAATAAAAATTATTATTGAGTTAAGATATATCATAATGATAATATTAGTAAACTATCACTGATCCTTATTGATGACATAAAGGACCTGTAACCTTTTTATACAAAGTATTCATATGTAGTATGTCAATATCATATTGTATGCAAATAGTTGATACAAGATTCATTGCATTTAAGATGTCAAGAGATTTTTGCTATAAAGCTCAATAAAATAAATCAATAATCCTTATTATTTTATACATCAAATATAAGATAAATATAAATTTAAAAGATTTCATTACAATCAAACAATCACCAACTTCTCTACATAGAGTTAGAAGATCCTTCATGAGCCATACTTTTCAAGCATAATAATAATTGCACTATATATATATCTATTAAAATGAAAACTTCACTAGATAATTCTACTTTGATGTAAATTATCGATTTGATTAGCTTTTTTACCAGTTTTGTGTTCTGCGGTAGCTAAAACCCCAACTTACAAAGGTATGCGAATCTAATTATCTCACGACCACTTAGTTATTTATGTTTAGGATTTCTATGGTTTTTAATAAAACACAAAGAGATTTTTTTATTTTTTGAGTTTTGTTTTTTTTTTTTGAGTTTTGGATTATTGGAAAGTTTATGCTAATTACTAAAAATCAAGATGGGTGGGTTATTAAAATTTTATAATTTATTTTTTCTCACCTAGGCTATAGCCCACCTTAGCCTCCTTAAGTCCTCCACCATATATATATATAAACAATGAATGACATTTCATTTGTCTCTTTAATTTTTTTTAAAACAACATAAACGACTTGCAAATCAGGTAACAAAAATTAACCTGAATTTTGAAACTTTTTTGAGCCTATATTTATTCTTTCAGGAAAACTAAAGCCATAGAACACACTAGGGACTACTCTCATAAAAAAAAATGCATTAACACTAAGATCAATTTTTTTCATGGTCATAATTAGTTTTAAGTAACAATTTTCTTCCTCCTCAATTAGAATCCGACAACTCTAATTATCCTTTCTCAAACTAGATATTGAAAAATAATATAAATGAAGTTGTTAACTAAAAGTGAATTTTTAAATCATAAGGATTGAAAATGTATGAACTAGAAAGTAAGGGAACCTAAGTTAACTTTTCACCTACATTTTGAAACAACCACTTAGTTTCTTTATGCTTTTCACTTTAATCCTTTATCTTTTAATATTACCTTTCATTTATAAATTACAAGCAAATAACGACTAGTTTGGCCATCAAAAGATCAAATTAAAGAGAAAAAAGGTTATAACATCAAAATGAAAAGAAAAAAAAAGAAATGCATTGCTCCAGTCTACAATGAATTGTGATAGATTACACAGTAAATTGCTTCTCGATTTAGTTACTTTTCTAGCCACCTAACCCACACTCCATCACAGGCTAAATATTTTTTTCTCTTATAAAGGAATTATACATGCAAGCTTTTTGACACATTTTTGTACAAAAAAAAATTAAATGTAAATTGAAAAGCTCATGTATGCATGTAATAAAATAAATTGAAAACTATATGAGTTAGTAAATGAAAAACAAGGTATTAACGCTAACTAAAAATAAAACTGGAAAAATCAAGATGAAATATTTACTCGGTTGTGTTTAATGAATTTATTTATTAAAATTAATTTTTTATTCAATCAAATGATATTAAAAATAGACACACATATTAAATTAATTAAATAAAATAAAAGTGAAAAAAGTATCATGCAAGGTTGGACATATCATAAATATTATATAAGAATAAAAAAAATTTATTTAAAAAAATAAAGTTCTTGTATACAAAAGATAAAAAAAATTCATAGATGAATTAGAATAATCTTTTTAAAAATTAAATATGCATTACACCATCAAAGAACAATCTTTGTCTAAAAAAAGATTAAATAAGAAACAAAAATATCATATATGAGTGATATTTATTGTCATAATCTAATTTTTGATTCCCCAAAACTATCCAAAAAAAATGAAAAATGGACACGGGGGACTTAAACGAAGGTTAAAGGATCAAATTGAACTAAGTGGTTAAGGTTGGGGGCCCAATTACAATAATATAGAGTATAATAGAACAAAACAACGAGAACTTGGGATCAATTTAAAGAAAGATATTGGAGATTGGGTTAGACTTGCAAAATCATTAAGTTTAAGGACTTGATCAAACTTTTAAGGAGCATAATTGATTTAATCAAAGGCTTAATCAAAAGTAAAATTCAGTTAGTAAGTCAATTTGACTAAAATCAAAAGAATTAAGATCAAAAACTTAAGTTTTGATAGGTATACTTTATTTAATTAAGGATTTAATTGAAAAAAAAAGTTTGGAGGTCTAATTTGCATCAATTTACAAAAATTAAAAAATTAGAGACAATTGAAACTTGAAAAGGCCAAATTATTGCAATCAAGGATTCAATTGAAAAAAAAATTAAAAATTAAAGGTTGATTAAGAGTCAAATTGAAGAATTTCAAGACCAAATACCACGTTGTAAATAAAGAAAAAATATAAGGGTCTAATTAAAGAATATTATGGATAAAATTGTAAAAAATACGAAAGATAAGGCCTAATTAGGGGCTTAATTTAAAAGTTTTAAAGGTTTAATGATCAAATTAAAAAAGACTATAATTTAACTATTCATTGTCTTTTTCTCATTAAAATAAAAGAAAATGATGCCTAAATGCTTTTCTTTCAGCCCTAATTTTTTCCTCACCTCTTCACCATATAACACAAATATTATGTCAACTTATATCTTAGTACTTGTACTTCACTCTACACAAAAAATTCTATCTCTAATTATACTAAACCACCTATAAATTTTTTCCCAAAAAACACTACTCCCACTTGTAAAAATAGCACGGTGTTCTCTATTTACCAACTATAGAGCTAAACAAACATTTATCCTTAGCTTATGTTAATAGCCATGATCTCCTCCCAGACATTAATGGTTTAAGATATCCTAGCTTATAGACTCTAAATCCTTTTCTTTTTTCATATAAAATAGTTTAAAAACCTTAACCCAACAGTTAAAAAAATTAAAGAATTTGGGGGAGAAGAGAGCATTATTATAAACATTATCTCTTAGCCATGATTGTAACAACCTTTTTTTTTTAATTTTTCCAACCTGAAACACAAACAAGAACAACTCTTTATAGCCTCATCTCTATTATTTCCAAGTGTGACCATCATAACTAATAAATGGCCCACAAAATCACCTTCAAAAAGCTATAAAAACTCAAGTCCAAAACACCTTATAACAAACCCCAAATCAGACAAGTTTTAGCCACTAAAACACCATCCAAATAACTATTTTTCATACTAGAAAAATCTAGTTTTAAGTCACCATAAGATAACTCCTAAATCATCACCAAACAGCCCCTCAAGTAATAGCAATTACAACTAGCAATGAAGAAAAAATTTAAGGAGACATAGAACTTTAACATAACAAAGTTTCCTTTATAGATATATCTTTGTTGCGTTGCAAGTGGTAACTCGAAGAGAGAACAAATTAGTTTTAAACCTAGTAGGAGTTTCACCCACTATTAGCAATAGTAACACCCAGTAGTAAAGAGAAGACACAACCTTAGACTGAAAAATAAAACAAAAGACTGGAATTTTAACAGAGTAAAACTCCCTCTATATGTATATATTTGCTGCTTTGCAAGTGGAAAATAAAAAAGGGAACAAATTAGTGGTAGCTAGAATAAAAACTGATTTTCAAACTATTTTAACCCATAAACACCTTATTAATACCCATAAATCATTTCATCAACTCCAAATACTAAAAAATGTCGTAAAACTCGAAATCAAACTGATTTAATTTTGGCTTTGTCAACTTAAATATGTTTTTTTCATGAAATATCGAGATTCTAAACAATTATCATGAAGCTCCTCTCATCACATGGAACCTATGGACACTAAGAAAACCCTTTTTAATGGCAAAAAATGGGGTAAATGATGAGTTTCTCTCATATCGTTGAATTTCAACAATTTTTTTTCTCCTTTATCCAACCAGGAACTGATATAATACAAATAAATTTATGTATCAAAATTGATTTTTTAAAAAAAATTTAAGGGGATCTAAATTGTATACATTACATTAACTTTAAAGATAAAAAATCAAAGTGTATTTTTCATGCAATCTCTGGCATGCTACTCATATTTGATATCCTTTTCATTTTGGTCCTCCTTTTAATTTCACTATCGACTAAGAATTCGGATGCAATTAGTTTTAAATTAGGATCAAATTGTGCAACATAAAAATTTGAAGACCAAGATGAATTATTAAAAAATACTCAATACCATACACATTGTTTTGTTAATGGGTAAATAATGTCAGCTTAACATAAACACTTTATACATTTTAGGTTCTTTTTTATCAAATGATATTATTTTTTTTTTTTATCAAATGATATTATGACAAATACATCTTTATTTCTTATAAAATATTTTATAAAATATAACTAGAAAAAACCTTATATAACTTAAACACGTTTTCACTTCCTTTTTATACTTTTAAAAATTATATTTTTGTGTTAAATAAAAATTTACATTCTTAACCTATTTTGAATATTTACAAGTTTGTGATTGTATTTGATTTTATGACTAAAAATCCCTTGTGATATTATTATTACAACTTTGCCATTTAACCAAAAAACCCAAACCGCCATTTCTAACTTCTTCTTCTTCATTGCAATTTGTTGTATCTTCTCGGTCACCTTTTTATGTTTTTCATTCAAATCATTCTTTGCAACATTATATTCAATATCGATTAAAAAAGAAGAAGACACATTTAATTAGAACACCTAGGGATTTACCAAACCAATTAATATAGCAATTCTTCACCAAACCCACAGACCTAACTTTCTGCAAAATGCTTATACCTAAAACAAAACAAATTTGTTATACCCAATGTGAAGGATATGGTTCTAGTTCTCTGCTGTCCGCCCGCTTCTTCAATGAAAGAAGATGACATGCCCATTAAAGAATGAATGATAATTGATTAATGGGCAAAATCCATGGGTGAGTTGAGAATGAGATTGGGATTGATGGTGGCCGGTGAGGGATCATAGATGCATCGATTTGCATCGGCTTATCTTTATACAATAAAGAGAGAAAAAGAGAAAGGTGGTGGCTAGTGCTGACGGAAAAGGGGAAAAAAATTATGGTATTTATGACATATTATAGATGACGGTGATTTAATCATTTTGTCTGATTTAAAGATTTGAATTAATTCGTAATTCCAAAAATTATAAGGAAAAAGTGAAAATACGATCTGCTATAAAAATTCTTTTATGATTATTCTAAAATTAATATTTTAAGTTTTAAAAAAAAAAAAGAAGAAGAAGAGAGTCTGGAGAATGATGTCCCGTCATATATCTTTATGAACGTCCATGTACATAGCCAACAATCCGATTCAAATCTGCTGTTCTATAAGTTCATTCCCTGAAATATGATTGATACAGAACAATGCTCATTTTTAAAGTAACTTTATATTTTTTAAGATAATGGAAGAAAGAAAGCGAAGGCAGCGAGGAATTTTTTCGGCAGTGGAGCATAAAGTATTTTCTTTAGCAGGCTCTTGCGTGCAGGGGTAGTCGCAAAAAAAGAAAGAAAAGAAATTCAATATTGCAAATCAAACGTCGTGCATTTGTTCTTTTTTTGATCTGTGTGTATAGCTTCCAACTTTAGATCTCATGAAATATATGGATCCATAGCTGATAATAATTGCAAACACCTATACGAATCACAGTAATCTTGTCTAAACTCGCCTCTTACGTATTTTTTTACCCAAAATTTGCTTAATCAACTGCAAGCAAATTAGCAATTCAACTACAAGGTCTCCGATAACCTCTGTTGTCCGCAGTTCTTCATCCCGAGCTGTTTTTTCATCTCTTTCTAAATGAATCAAAGTTTGTTTTCTTCACTTTTTGCGTTTTGATCTTTCCTTCGAGTATCTGCTCTTTCAGGGTTTGGCTTCATCTCGGTTTAGCTTCTTTTCAATGTTTTTGTGCAAGTTTTGAGTTTTTCTCGAGTGAAATGACTTTGTGTAATTAGTTTCTTTGGTTGCTGTCCCTTTCTTTTTTGTCACAGCTCTTGACCATATCTGTTCTGTTTTGTTATCTGGGTTTTCTTTTAAAACAATTTTTTTTTTTTTACATTTTTTTAATTACCATACCCTGGTTTTATCATGACTTCTGTCTGATTAAAGATAGCTATCTATTTATGGCTATTTTTAGTCAACAATATTCTTGTGTGGCCATTCCTTCGAAGTTGACACTCTCATACTGTCAATTCCATGTTTCTTGATAAATTGAAGTGCTTGTTCGGCTTAACTAGGGAAGTTTAGATCCAAAATCATGGAAAATGCCATTGAAACGACATCTTCTTTTAGTTTTGATTCATCTTCTTATTTATCGAAAGGGCCAAGCAGCCACCGCGTACCATTCCCAGATGTTCCCGAGCCTGGTGTGAACCTTGAAAACTTGAGCTTAAGCAAGCTTAGTGGTAATCTGGAAAGGCTATTACTTGATGGGGAATATGATTACAGCGATGCAGAAATTGTTGTTGAGGGCATCCCTGTAGGTGTCCATAGGTGTATATTGGCTGCTCGTAGTCAGTTCTTTCATGAGCTTTTTATGAAGGTAGATGGTAATTCGACAAGTGGAGATAAACCAAGGTACCTCATGTCTGATTTGATGCCTTATGGTGGGGTTGGATATGAAGCCTTTAATGTTTTTTTGCATTATTTGTATACCGGAAAGCATAAGTCGTCTCCGCCAGAAGTGTCACAATGTGTTTACGGGGCTTGTGCCCATGATGCTTGCCGCCCTGCTATTAATTATGCAGTGGAATTGATGTATGCCTCCGCCACTTTTCAGATGAAAGAGCTTGTGTTGCTTTTTCAGGTAAGCTGTGATTCCGATTGTTGTTAAGGTTATTTTTCATGGATAAATTGTTAGTTTTTTCCTCTATATCCTAACTTGCAGTGATTCATAAATATGGAATAATTGACATCTCGCTGAATTGCTAGATCAAATGTGTGTTTCCTTTTCTTTTCATGGATTTTCAGGATAATCTTATTTTTATTAGTAATATTATTCAACATATAAATTACCCTTGCAGCGGCGTCTCCTGAGTTTTATCGACAAGGCTCTTGATGAAGATGTAATCCCAATTGCTATGGCTGCCTTCCACTGCCAGCTAGACCAGCTTCTCTCTCACTGCATCGAAAGACTTGTAAGGTCAGATCTTGATAGTGTATGCATCGACAAGGAGCTCCCTCATGAAATTTCAAGCAAGGTTAAATTACTGCGCAAAAAATCTCTGGAAGAAGCTGAAAGTAGCGTTGAAGAGGAAGACCCCGTGCGTGAAAAGAGAATGAGTAGAATCCACAAGGCTTTGGAGTCAGATGATGTTGAACTGGTGCGGCTTCTCTTGAGTGAATCTAATTTTACCTTGGATGATGCTCATGCTCTCCATTACGCTGTTTCCTACTGCGATCCTAAGGTTGTCAAGGAAGTTCTTGCTTTAGGCTTGGCTGATCTCAATCTTAGGAACTCCAGGGGATATACAGTACTTCATGTGGCTGCAAGGCGCAAGGAGTCATCAATCCTTGTGGCACTACTAGCTAAGGGTGCCCGTGCATCAGAAACTACAATGGATGGACGAAATGCAGTTTCAATCTGGCGTAGTTTGACTAGGCCAAAGGATTATAATGCAAACACCAAACAAGGCCAAGAATCTAACAAAGACAGGATATGCATTGAAATCTTGGAGAGAGAGATGCGCAGGACTTCAATATCTGCAAACATGTCGATGATATCGCCAGATTTGAACATGAAGCCGGACGACCTGGAAGATAGAGGTGATAAACCTTTATCCGTATCATCCAATTTCCTGTCGCCAGTGCTGAAGATATCATACATTCACTTTTTTGCACCACAAATTTGGGTAATTGGCACTGGTTACTTTGCATCTTCGTAATAGTTTGAAAAGAATTTCGGCAGCAGCATGTTTTTATAATTTGTTGAACATTTTTCAGGCAAACCATAGTTTTAGTCTCAATTGTCCAGAAATTTTCTACTTTACTCTTTATTCATTCTTTTACGTACGTGCCAGCATCCTTATAATTTTTGTTGTTCAATTTACTGCTCAGAAGTACAAGTTCACTTCCAATCAAGAAAGAACACAAACGTGGACATTTGTAAAGATACCGTAGGGCAAGCCATGATTTCGGGCCTTGAGGCATTGGGCACACGTACACTAGTTTAGCCCCAGCTCTGTCATCTGTTACTTCTTGAGAAAAATGCACTTTAAATCCTTGGTTGATGTCGTCAAAGTAAGTGCTAAATGCCAATCTACTGTGTTGCAGTGGCGTTTGCACGGTTGTTTTTTCCTGCTGAGGCCCGGCTAGCTAAGGACATGGCAAATGCAGATTCAACCTCAACGTACACTGGCCTTCCAGCGTCAAAATCAAAAGGCTCAAGTGGGGACACAAGGGAGGTTGATTTGAACGAGACAACTTCTGCTCAAGACAAAAGACTCCAGTTGAGACTACAAGAACTGCGTAAAACAGGTATAATTTACTGCCATTGTCAGAAACTCCAATTTTTTTTCCAGTCAAGTCTACAGTACGTGACTCCCAGTTTAGAAGTCAAGCTACAAGATTTTCCTAGTGCGCTGTCTTCTTACCTTAAATGTCTTAAGACGAGTATGTCAGAGAAATCGGTTACGGATCCTGCCATATTCATCTGATTTTGCGGATCCATCTTTCTGGTTAGAGTCTTCAGGTATCACATCTGCGGTGCTGAGGTTCTAAAATAATCCTAAAAACGATACATGAAGTGGATGAGTGCCGGGTCTAAACACGGGGCATAATAAAGAGTCGCCTTAGCGAATAAGAAAAAAGGTTTCAAATATGCTCTCATGAAGCCAACATGAATGGGAATATTATAGATTTTTGGGAAATTTTAGTTCCCAGAACGTTCTCTTTGACAACTCACAAGACATTTGTGAAATCGAAACTTCGGGGGATTACTGAAAAAAAGCTATTTTAAGGGCAATGATTATGGATTAAATCCTTAAAATCGGTCGAGATGAACACTAAGACCCTAATAATTAATCAAATGCAACTTGAAGTAGATAGGCCTAAGTTAGTATATGTATAAACAGGATTTGCATGATGCGTTCTCTGATTTTTCTTTGATGGCAGTGGAGATGGGACGGCGCTATTTCCCGCATTGCTCAGAAGTTCTTGACAAGTTTCTGGATGACGATGTGCCTGATGCTCTCTACCTAGATAAGGGTACTCCTGCAGAGCAGAAAACGAAGAAGATGCGCTTCCTGGAACTTAAAGAGGATGTACAGATGGCATTTAACAAGGACATGGAGAAAAATAGATCAGTCCTCTCATCATCTTCTTCGTTCTCATCTTCTCCAAAACGTGGTGGAACACGCAAGGCTTGGAGCAAGCGCTAAAACTTGCGTTCGCCATTGTTTTTTTTCCCCTTCCAAGGAACCCCACGAGACTTCTTTGAGTTTTTTTTTTTTTTAAACGGCGTTCCTCATCAATATCGTTAACAACAAATTTTCTAGGTTTTCTGTGCATAGCAGCATGAACGTTGTAATATATCTCGTAGTGGCTTGAAAAATCAATGTAGAAACTTAAGATCCTTGTGACCAATAGCTCTTTTAATTTCTTACTTCATCTTTTTAACTAACAGGCCAGTTTTGATGGTTTGTTTCGGAATCAAAAGGCCCTAGAAATACATTTAAATTCGGTAACACTTGCATAAAAAAATTATTTGTGACGAGTGCTACTGCTTGGCCAATTGCTCATAAATTTCTGACGTGTCCCTCGACATGAGCCAGCTCTCACTTCTTTTGCATTTGCAGTTGTTCTTGTTTTGTCTGGAAGATATAAATTTCTTTCAATTAAAAATGAAAAAAGATTTTTACATCTAGATTTAGAACTAATCAATGTACAATTAAAATTAGTTTCTAAATAAATATATATAAATCAAAATTAGTTTCTAAATAAATATATATAAAAATGAAATGAGTTTAAATGTCATATAATTAAAAGCGCTTAGATAACATATTTTTTTCTCGATAATCCACCGATAATACTTACGTTTCCTTGATCTTTCATTTGATATTTTTTTTCAACAAAGATTTGAAAACTGATTTATCAACAATTTTGTATATTTTGATTTTTTTTTCTAGTATGTTTTCAAAAATATAAAAAAATAGAAAAATTAAAAAAAAGAGAGAGTGAAGTGTCAAAGAAATAGAAAAATTTAAAAAAAAAAGAGAGAGTGAAGTGTCAAAGAAGAAGAGGAATCAAAATAAATATGAGACTTTAAGAACATATCCACTATAATTGTAGAATAAAAAAAGAGAAGATCATGAGATTGAAAGATAAAAATAAAGGAGATAGGAGATATGGGATAGAAAGAAAGAGAGAGATGAGCAAAAAAAGTAGCTATAAGTAGACTAGGTATACAAAGAGAGAGATGAGAGAAACCTGAGAGACTCTCTTTGTGTTAATTTCATACGTGGAATTTTTGTGTGGATATATATATATATATATATATATATATAAAATCCGCGAGATGTTTCATGTGAAAAATCTATATAAAACTATTTTTAGCAAAAAGAAACTCAAAAAGAGATAAAACAAAAGAAACAGCCTTAGATTAAGAAAAATACTAAATGAATTAGATAAATGCCAAAAAAAATCATCATAATAATTACAATAAATCTAGAATTACTGTGGGAAAAGGGGGGGATTGATTTAAAAAAAAAACAAAGAAAGAGAGGAAAGAAAATGCTATTTCAAGCGGTTAATTACAGCTAAGAAAAAACTGTCCTAAAAAAGAAGGAGAAAACCTAGAAAGAGTTGCATTTGTAGCGGTTAATTACAGCTAAGAAAGAAATGTCCTAAAAAAGGAGGAGAAAACCTAGAAAGAGTTGCATTTGTTCTTGTTGAATAATAAAGACCTCTTCCCTGTATATATATTCGACTCCCTCCTCCTCTCCAAATCACACCTTTTTTGCAATTTTTAACATTCAATTTGCTGCTAGAAATCTATAATACCATCACCAACTACAACGTCCCTTTCTTCCTTTCTATTTACCCCATAGGGTCTTCTATTTTCAAGAAATAAGTAGTTATGATCTCTAGCATTGCTACGGATCACCGATTTTTTTTTTAATTGGGAATTAATTTCTATTTTCATAACATTCATCTAATCTAATTTCTCATGTACTTTTTACCAATGTGATTTGAAGGAAAAGGAAACCTGTAAATTAGTCAATGAACTCCGCTAGGCATTAGTCATAACTACAGATTGATTGTATTCATTTAATTTATTGTAGACTTTCCTTTTATAAATTCACTGTGTTTCCATATAAATAGATCAGCTGTTAGTTACTTACAGCAACATTATCATGGTATCAGAGCTGCCATGGATTAAAATCTATCGATCTGTCATCTTCTTTTCTTTTCTTTTTTTCATTCTTGGTAATGGCAGAAACCTTCTCTTTCAATACCATTGTCCATATGATCACCATCAAACTTTCAGCTACTAATTATTTGCTTTGGAAGAGCCGGCTCATTCCCCTTCTTGATTATCAAAACCTCCTAAGTTTTGTTGATGGATCCCTGTCACAGCCGACTGCTTCCAGTGAGAATTCTTCATCAACAAATCCAAAATTCCTGGAATGGAAAGCCAAGGACCAACAAATTCTCAGCCTACTTCTTTCCTCCCTCTCTGAAGAAGCCATGGCTGTCACGCTTGGACTTACCACGTCCCGTGATGTTTGGCTGGCTCTTGAACGTGTTTTCAGTCATGGATCAAAAACACGTGAGAGAAGATTGAAGGTTGAGCTGCCACTTATGAAGAAGGGCTCACAAACAGTTGCTGAATTTTCTGGAGACTTCAAAAACTTGTGTGATCAGCTGCTGGCCATTGGGCGTCCAGTGGATGAAACTGACAATTCTCAATGGTTCCTTCGTGGCCTTGGTACAGATTTTTCTGGTTTCTCTTCAACACAATTGGCATTATCATCGCTACCTCGCTTCCATGATCTTGTTCCGCGCGTGGCAGAAAGCTATGTCCTTTTTCAGAAGTCATTGGAATCAAACTCTTTCGCCCCTGCAGCTTTCACAGCCACACGAAACTTCTCAGGCCGTGGTTATCAATTTAGAAATCGTCGATCTCGAGGGCCTCCAGTATATAATCCTGCTGGAAGCAGCAGTCGCCATCCCCCTCGCTATAATCACAATCGGCGTGCCTGCAATCCACATTGCCAAATTTGCAAGTCTGATGGTCATACTGCTGCTCTATGCAAAAAAAGCTGTGACCGGACAGATTCTTCAGCACGTCTGGCTGATGCCTTCCAAAGTTCTTGTTCTTCAACCACAGGCTCTTCTGCATCATCTGGCTGAAGCCTTCCAAAGTTGTTCTTCAACCACAGGCTCTTCTGCATCTGATTGGTACCTTGATACTGGTGCCCCTGCTCACATGACACCAGATGTGACATCGCTGGATTCTTCTGAACAATATGATGGCAAAGACACTGTTATTGTAGGTGATGGGGCCTCCTTACCAATCACTCGTACGTATTGGTTCTTCTTGTTCCTTCCTAGATCCACCTTCACTCGATGTTTTGGTTGTTCCTCGCTTAACCAAAAATTTATTATCCATCAGCAAGCTTACTTCTGATTTCCCTTTCAAAGTTATTTTTATTGACTCTTCTTTTGTTGTTGTTCAGAATCGCGTCACGAATCAGGTGGTGGCAACTGGAAGGCGTGATGATGGTCTTTATGTATTGGAGCGTGGTCAAGCTGCTTTTATATCTGTCCTTAATAAATCTGCTCTTTAAGGCATCCTATGAATGGCGGCATGCACGTCGTGGACATGTTCAGTATTCCATTATATCTTTTATTAAATAAAAAAGAACAGCTTCATCTAACCTCGTTATTACCGAACCCTACTCTTTGTTCTACATGTCAACTTACCAAAAGTTATAAACTTCCATTTACAACTACTATTAACGCTCTATTTAGATGCAGAAAAGTTTTTTCTTCTTGAAATGTGAATTTTTTTTTAAAAAAAAAATTAATTTTTTTTTAATGTTTAATAATATTATAGTTTTAACAATTTATTAAAATAATGAGGAAAAAATTTTATAATAAAGATCAAATCTAAAAAAAAGATAAAGAAATTAAAATAATAATAATTAACATTTCATAAAGTATTTCAAATAAAATAAGTAGCAACTAAAAAAAAAAGGATCAAATTTGATAGATAAAAAATTTAATAAAAAAATAATAGGAGAAAAGCAAATAACAATTATAAAAATGAGGACCAAAATTATTCAAAAATAAATATTCAAAAGTTTGAAGATCAAATTTGATATAATCAGCAAATAATGATATTTTTAAATTTTTCACAACTTCTGAAAAGTGTTTTCCGCCTAAATTTTTCAAGAAAACACTTTTCTGAAAACCAAGCAAATTTTTTCTTTGACTAGAAAGTTTTTTTTATTAACCAACTTTTCTAACAACAAACAAACACAAAAAAATTTGAAAAGTGATTTTCTGAAAATTATTTTCCGGAAAACAAATACAACTAAAAAGAAAAATGTTTTTCTGAAAACCAAACCAAATTTTTCTTTAACTGAAAAATGTTTTTCATTGGTTAGAAAGTATTTTTAATTAACTAATTTTTTTAATAATAAATAAAAATAATAATTTTTTAAAAATAATTTTTTTAAAAATAATCATGGCATAATAATATTTTGGGCATTGTTCACTGTGATATATGGTACCTGCTTCCGTAATATCGAACATGGGTTTTTCTACGATCACTCTAGGTTTACTAGTTATACCTATGAAGTTCAAATATGATTTCTTTGACATTTTTCTTAACTTTCAGAAATTTGTTGAAAACCAATTTTCATGTAAAATTAAGATCTTTTAAAGTGATGGTAATTCTGAATTCCTAGTCTTCATTTTCAATCTCATCTTTGCTCATTAGGAATCCACCATCAAGATCAAGTCATGCCCTTATACACCATCCTAAAATAGACGTGCTGAGCAAAAGCACTGACATGTAAATGGGACTTGCTCTCTTATTTCATTCTCATGTCCCCAGTTCTTATTAGGTAGACGTTTTCAGTACTGCGACTTACATCATCAGGCGGTTGCCAACACCATTTCTGGGGAATATTTCCGCTTTCGAAGTTCTTTACGGTAAGGTTCCTCAATATATATCTTTCTATCTTTTTGGTTGTCGAGTGTATCCTTGTTTGCGTGACTACACCTCTCATAAGTTGATTAACTTTCTAACATCAAACAAACACAAAAAAATTTAGAAAGTGATTTCTTAGAAATTATTTTCCAGAAAATAAATACAATAAAAAAAAATACTTTTCTAAAAATCAGGTTAAATTTTTCATTAACTGAAAAGTATTTTTCATTAAATGAAAAGTATTTTTCATTAAATAATTTTTTTAATAATAAATAAACATAAAAAAATTCTAAAAACAATTTTATAAAAACTACTTTTTAAAAAATAATCATGTCCTAATAATATTTTGAGCATTGTTAACTGTGATATATGGTACCTGCTTGAGTAATATCGAACATGGGTTTTTCTACGATCACTCTAGGTTTACTAGTTATACCTATGAAGTTCAAATATGATTTCTTTGACATTTTTCTTAACTTTCAGAAATTTGTTGAAAACCAATTTTCATGTAAAATTAAGATCTTTTAAAGTGATGGTAATTCTGAATTCCTAGTCTTCATTTTCAATCTCATCTTTGCTCATTAGGAATCCACCATCAAGATCAAGTCATGCCCTTATACACCATCCTAAAATAGACGTGCTGAGCAAAAGCACTGACATGTAAATGGGACTTGCTCTCTTATTTCATTCTCATGTCCCCAGTTCTTATTAGGTAGACGTTTTCAGTACTGCGACTTACATCATCAGGCGGTTGCCAACACCATTTCTGGGTAATATTTCCGCTCTCGAAGTTCTCTACGGTAAGGTTCCTCAATATATAACTTTCTATCTTTTTGGTTGTCGAGTGTTTCCTTGTTTGCGTGACTACACCTCTCATAAATATTCTCCCCGCAGTATTCCTTGCATTTTCATAAATAGGTTATAGCCCATCTCATAATGGTTTCCGTTGTCTTGATCCTATTACCTCTAAGGCTTGCATCGCACATCATGCACGGTTTGATGAAACCAATTTCCCTGTGTTTCCTAGTTCCCCTTCGCGGCTCCTCCATTCTCTAGATTATTCATCATTTCAATCACCAATCCCCACTCCAAACCCGTCGCTGCCTACTGCCCCCATTTCCTCAATAAATACCTTACCTCAATCGATTGTTCAGTCTACTCTTTGTCGTGTCTGTGCTACCACCTTTGCTGAGCCATTGCAGGTTTCGCAGGATGCATCTTCAACTGATCCTGCTTCATCAGACCAAATTCAGCAGCCCCCGGACACCATCTCAGCTACACCATCTTCCTCTGCCACTCCTGCCACCCATTCGATGGTTACTCGCGCCAAGGCAGACTTGTTTAAGCCCAGACATCCAGCTTATCTTGGTCAGCACAACTCAGGACTTTTCCTTGCATTGCTCTCATCCTCCACCCCTCGCGGATTCAAGTCTGCTGCAAAGCATCCAGAATGGTTGACTGCTATGTATGATGATCAGATCAAATCCCTCAATGATAACAACACTTGGGATTTAGTCCCACGACCTCTCAAGTCCAATGTTGTTGGCTGCAAGTTGGTCTTCAGAACAAAATACAAGTTTGATGGTTCTGTGGAACGTCTGAAAGCTAGACTCGTTGCAAAGGGATACAATCAACTTCCTGGCCTCGATTACAATGACATATTCAGTCCAGTGGTCAAGGCATCCACTGTTTGTGTAGTCCTCTCTATTGCACTCACTCATGTCAAAAATGCATTCCTCAATGGCTGTCTGCAGAACATGTTTACATGAAACAACCACCTAGTTACATCAATTCTCGTTTTCCAAAACATGTTTGTAAGCTTCAGAAAGTTATCTATGGTCTGAAACAGGCCCCTTGCGCATGGTTTCAACGATTCAACACCTTCCTTGTTCAGCTTGGTTTCCTTTGCAGCCATGCCGATACACCTGCCTTTGTTTTTTAAAAGCAGCGCAACATAATTTATTTTCTTCTTTATGTGGACGACTTCATCATCACTGGCAATGATGTTGCTCTACTTACTCAGTATTCAGAAAATTAATTTAGAATTTGCCACCACAGATTCGGGCTCCCTAAGCTACTTCCTTGGTCTTGATGTTACAGCCAATACCACTAGCTCTTTCTCAGCCATGCTAAGTATGCCCATGACCTCCTTGCTCATGCACAGCTTCTGGAAGGCAAACCAGTGGCCATACTGATGATTGTTGGGCAACAACTCACCTCTGCTGGTGCTCTTCCAGGTGACGTTACTCTCTATCGCTTGTTGGTGCACTGAAAATACTTGACCATCAACAGACCTGATATCACCCATGCTGTAAACACTGAGAGCTAATTCTCGCAATATTCTCCCACAGAGGTGCACTTCTATGCTCTCAAACAAATCCTGCGGTATGTCAAGGGTACGCTTCAATTTGGTCTTACCTCAAATCATTGCTCTTCCTTTGACATTACTGCATACTCCGATGCGGATTGGGCTGGTTACTCAATCTATCTTGGTTCCAATCTTGTTTCCTGGAGTTCTAAGAAGCAGCCTATAGTCTCTAGGTCCAGCTGCAAATCTGAGTATCGCACCCTTGCATCCGCTGCTGCTGAGGTCATTTGGATACAGCATCTCCTTCTCGCGCGATCTTCGTATTTCTTTCTCCAATCCACCAAGTCTCCTTTGTGATAACAAAAGTGCTCTCTTCATCAGTTCCAATCCAGTGTCTCACAAACATTCGAAGCATATTGACTTAGACTATCATTTTCTCCGAGAACTTGTTGCTGCTGGAAAAATTCAAACTCAACACATTCCCTCTCATCTCCAAATTACAAATGTATTTACAAAGAGTGTCTCTCACCCACTGTTCACTTTGTTTCGAACCCAGCTCCGCGTGTGCTCCAATCCCACGCTTGGCTTTGCAGAAATTATGTATTTACAGCAACACTGTCACACCTCAATCATATTCAATATATAATATAGATTGCTGAAAATTATGTTTTCCTTGGTGAATAAAAGCGACTATGTTAATTTATAGGTTCGTTTTTATTTTACTTTTTTTTTTTTTTTACCATAAAAGATGGTAACGTTTGGCATCCGTCAAGAATTTAAAATATGGCCAAGCCCAAGCAATACAAGCACATTTAAAATAATAATTATATATGTTTATGGGTTTAGTTGAAGGTGGATGTTCTATCTGGTGAATTTACAGGGATTGTTGTGTTGTATGCTCGAGTAACTTTCTCTTTGAAGTTAATTTGGATATTGAGATCGAATGAAATAGGTATTTAGCTTGCAAGTTCAATCGGTGACCATGGTGCCTGTAATGCTGCTCATTTGGGTTTTTCTAGCTAGGGGTGTTAAAGAAAAAAAGAGAGTCTATTACTTAATATTTATATTATCCGACACAACTTAACATGTCAAAATTAAATAATATAGATATTATATATAGATAATAGTAGGTCAAAAACTTAATAAATAAATATAAAAAATTAAGCACAAATCTACTTATCTTGAACCAACTGGGATAACCTAATATAACTAACATGAGTTCTTAGTATAAATAATATTTTTTTATTCTCTTTTTATTTTTCTTATCTGGTATAAGTAGTTTTTTTAAAATCTACTTATCTTCAACCAACTCGGATAACCTAATATAAGTAACATGAGTTCTTAGTATAAATAATACTTTTTTATTCTCTTTTTATTTTTCTTATCTTCATAACCACAACTACCTCTTACTCCTTTTTCTTTCTCTCTTTTACTTATATTTACAAAAATTATAATTTTTATTTTTAAAAAAATTTGATTTGTTAATGTATTTTATAATTTTATTATTTTCTATTTGATAACCAAAAAATTATGAGAAAACAAATAAAAATTTCAAGAATTCAGATTAAACTTTTATTTTTTCAATTTAAATCACAACCTAAAAACATTCTATAATCTATTATTGTTAGTCTGTCTTTATATTATATTACCTCTATCTGTTTGATATAATATTTAATTATAATTATTGTTTTGTTTTTATATAAAAATTATGATAGTTTTTATGTTGTCTATAATATATAGATTTTAAAAGTCTTATCTAGCTTCAACAGTTGCAACCTAATTATTTTTTTAAGATTGTCGAAGAACAAAAACATTAACATGCCCAGCCTAAGGATATTTGTAATATTCACAAAAAAAAAAAATTTGTCCACCTAATATATCTAACCCATCAAATTCAAAAAAAAATAAATTAGATCAGGTTTATATTTTATAAAATATCTAAAATTAAATTAAATATAATTATAAATCATAATTCGACTTATTATATCCACAAAAACCCCAGCTTCTCGTGCGTGATTGAGAAATCTTCTTATACATCATCATGTGAAGGTTGCTTTTTGGATAGCTATGTTTGTGTGTATATATGTTATTGTTTCTTGTCTTCTTTTTAGAAAAAAAAAAAGAAATAAAAGAAATGAAGACAGATGAGGTTGGTCTGGTAGAACCAAAAAATCGAACGTGGACCACTGAACAGAGAAGTGTAACCATGGCTCTATGATAGATAGATAACAAATGAACGCCGCTTTCTTATAATAGTGACTTGTTGAACGTACAATGCCTCATGTGTTCTGTGTTGGCTTTTCACTCATTTATTGAAGTGTTTTTGGTATTATAGCAGGTGATGATGGTGTAATATATGTTTTTTAGAAATATATTAAAATAATTATTTTTTAAAAATTATTTTTAATATTAAAATGATAAAATATTAAATAATTTATTTTATTTAAATTTTAAATAAATGTAGTTTACATCATATTTCCCACATTTTCAAACACTCTTTAATCTCATGTGAATAAATATAGTTTACATCATATTTCCAACATTTTCAAACACTCTTTAATCTCATGTGAGTTTTTTTTTAAATATGATTTTAAGTTAATTTTTAATATAAAAAATATTATTTTTTAAAATATTATTATTTTTAATTAAAAAATAAAAATATTTGGTATTATCTTTTTTATTTTATATATTTTTAATTTTTTTATCTTATAAGCTAACATGAGTTGTTAAGATTGCATAATTTGTTTACATAAAATATAAAAAATTTAAGTAATTTTTTTGAAGCATTTTAAAATTAAAAAGAAATTAAAAATTAATTACTATTTAAAAAGATAAATTAGATTATTAAAAAAAAAGAGAAGATATTAATTAAAATATAAATAAAGAATTAATGAAAAGTAAAAAAGAAAAGGAGAGTATTAATTAAAATCAATGAAAAGCAGAACGGAAAATTCCAAGTCCACTGTAGGAAGCTTATTAAAGTAAAAGTTAGCGTACCGCGCAAGCAGGGGGTTAGCTCCAATTGGTCCTTTCCCTCATTTCTCTGCACACGTTATCCTTCCCCGAACCCTCCGATCCTTCTTAAATTGAGGCATCGCTGGGGAGTCAATTTTAATATTTTTTTTTTTAAATAAAAATAAAATTTTAAATTTTAACTTATTTTTTTAAATGTTTTTAGATATTTTAAAATATTAATATCAAAAATAATTTTTTAAAAATAAAAAAAATAATTTTTTAATTGAAAAAAACTTTAAAAATTAATGGCAATTTCAAAACTGACCACTACCTGACGACTCCACATCCTTTAAATAATAATTAATTAACTCTTCTAAACAAAACAATAATTAATTATTGAATTCCATCGGAAAACAAAACATAATAATAAAGACACGAAACTTAAGACTCCCCCTCTTTGTTACCCAAAAGCTTACACAGAAAACGGTTCGATAAAATTTCGCCCGCAACACCCGGCGAGATTTTCGATTCAGGTAAGAACATCAACAACACAAAGGAAAGTCGTCCTTCCTTGTTCTTCTCTTTTCTTTATATTCACAAACACCTGTCCTTTTCTGTTTCTTTTTTTATGTCTACTTCCTTGTTCAACACACTCGTGACTGCGTGATAATCTTCTTACGTGCTCTGTGTTTGGAGTGATTGAGGATGTTCTTATTTTCTTTTTTTAACTATTATTTTCTGCAAAAAATTAAGCACAATTGATCAATGAGAAGCAGTAGGAGTAGGAGTAGCAGTGAGGCAACAATAGGATTGCTCTGTTTTGTTTTGTTTTTTTAATCATTATTAATTAGGCTGAACAAGAAAATTGCCTGCTGATATATGATTTACTGACTCTTTTTACTTGTCTCAAGTGTATGATTGACACGTTTAATTAGGCTGAACAAGAAAATCGCCTTCTGATATATGATTTATTGACTCTTTTTACTTGTCTCAAGTGGATGATTGACACTTTCTCACGAGTTTCGTGAATTTTCTGTTTGTATAATGTAATTTGTGTTTTTTTTAATTAATTTCTAATGTTAATCGGTGTTTTAGGCGGAGGAAGTGGAATTGCATTGAGGATTTTGCTTTACTCTTGGTGCTGGGATAATTTGATTGTCATGGCGATGAAATCATACCAAATTAATGCGAAGCTGCTGCTGAAGGAATATTTACTAGCTGATCCTTTGATTCCGTACACTTCATTTACTTCATGCGCATCAGGGCCAAATTTTCCTTATTGTAGACCTAATAGTATAGACATGTTAAAATATCTCAGTTACCATTGAAAATAACAGAGCAATGTCTTGTGGGAAACCACAAATAGATGGGAAAGACTGGTATCTTTTTCTTACAATACAAATGAGCTGCAGTGTCTTGAGGGTGATATTATATTTAACACACTATAGCCTGAACAACTTTTTCAAATTGTTGGGGAATTGTTCCATGGATACTGTTTGATGTTGCAAAATGATGAAAGTGATGGTTATATTGATGTGCTTTTTGAAAGATTACAAAGCACTCTTTTCTACCTCAGATCCTAATTTGACCACATGTTCTCAAGAACACCCGGTTGAGCTCCCCCCCAACCCTTGATTCAAGACAATTGTTCTGCTTTTGTTAGCTCCTGCACTTGAATACTTAACAACAGGAAAATATCCAGTCCCTTTTAGCTAATTAGCTTCTGAATGGAGAACAAAGCAAATGTTCTAAGTTATTGGTTACTGCAAATCTTTACAGCATAGATTATCTTTCAACTTTTAAACACATAAATTGGATTCAAAAAGTCAACCAGGCTATTTAGTTTATGTATCCTTGTCAAAGAATTTCCATGCTCTCTCTCGAATTTGAATTCTGTAAACATGGATTTTACTGCATAAGATTAAAAGTCTTCAAGCATCTCTCTAACTTCTTTCATCTGCATTATGGTACACATGCAAGGAAGTGATGGCATGGTTCTGAATCTTAAATCACCTTCTTTATACATTTATATTGTTGACGGTGGAATTTCGTTGCTTGCAAATAACCTCTTGATGGTCATTCCCGTGGCTTTAAGCAAAACTTATTTTCTGTATGTGGGTGGGGCTGTTTTTACCCAATAGATTAGTCTAGCCAAAAGTCTGGATGCGCATGTCTAGACTTGCTTTTTGTTTGCCTAATAATATCATTTTCTGCTGTGTCCTGTTTCCTTTATCTCATTCTCTGATGTGATATTGACAGGTTTCTGCTGGTTATTTCATTGCTGACCTTGGGATGATTATTTGGTTTTATCCTTCTCTGGGTGGGGTGGAATATGTAAGTGATTATTTTGTGTGCAAAGATTAATTGACCCCAATACTTTGTGTTTCCTCTCTCCTCAAGCTTTGTTTAATTATGCCTTTGCAAGCACAACCTAGTTGAAAGGACATGTCAGCTAGGAAGTTGTTACTAAACTTGGAATTGATCATGGATACAATGATAACATAATCATGTCAGGTGATTCATCATTTTCTTTCCCTGGTTGCTGTGGCATATTCGATGTTGACTGGGGAGGGGCAGCTTTACACCTACATGGTTCTTATCTCTGAGACAACTACTCCTGGAATCAATTTGAGATGGTAATTTTGTATTTTATAATGATTCAATGACCAACCATTGTGATTTTGTTATGGATTGTGAGATTCAGCTTCGTTTTGTGAAGGTATCTTGACACAGCTGGAATGAAGAAGTCTAAAGCATATCTCTTAAATGGGGTTGTGATATTCTTCGCTTGGTTTGTAAGTGAATTGTGAATTGAAATAAACACCCATTTCACCTTACTAATTCCTAAACATGCTTAGTTAACAATAAAACTATGTGCAGGTTGCTAGGATACTCTTGTTTATCTACCTGTTTTACCATGTCTTCCTGCACCTATATCAGGTAATAAATATACCTGCAAAACTTCTCCATGTTATGATTCTGACTGTTATGCAGAATTGGAAGGCATAACTGATGAGAATTTAAAATCTCAGATTTAAAACATAACTAGTTGAATTTAATGTTGACTATAAGATCAGAACTTAAAAGATTGATCATATGCAAGGCTTAGTCAGGTTGATGAATGCAGCAACCCATTTGCATCATGTTGCAAGCAACCCTTTTTTCATTAGGTCATAGAAGTGGTCATTTTGTGCCTTCTAAAATGGGAAGGAGCTGTTTTGTGTTGCTGTAAGATCTAAGGACGTGCTTCATCATGCCATATACCAAACAGCTTAATAACAACGTAGAGAATCTTGTTGAAAAGAACACAAAAGAGAAGGAATGACCTCATTTTACTAGTATAGTAATTTCTCACAGATTGACATGATCAACAAATTTAAGATGAATGTTTGATGATTTGTGTTGGAAAGGTGAATGCTTCCTTGACGACTAAAATTTGCACGTGAATTGCTATTTTTGTTCCCTCCCCACAGGTCAAGCAAATGCACTCCTTTGGACGACTCCTGGCACTAGTAGTGCCAGTAGTGCTATCTGTCATGAATTTGATGTGGTTTTGGAAGATTTTCAAAGGAATGAAAAAAACGTTAGCAAAGCGGCACTGAATAACATATCTAAACTGTAGTTGTGCAAACAAGGAAGTAGGCTGCTGCATATACATCGGCTCATGCTACTCATCTGGTGTGTTTATGTTGTGCGTTCTCTCCCCCGTTATTGTGCACATGCACACTTGTAAATGGTTTTTCCACAATAGGAAGCTTTTTTCTTTTTGTTTACCGTTGAATGTAGATCCAATTCTATAGAAGAAGTTGAATAAGAAACTTTACTGCTCGAAGCTGTGAGTGTACAGAAACGATGAGACATGAGGATGGCTTTGTGCATGTATTATTGGCTCGACTTTGGCAATAAAATATTAAATCCTGGGATCAGAGGAGTAATTCATGCAAAAAATAGGACTGGACAAAATGTTAGCATCATAAGGGTAATGGCTATCTTCTTCGGGCAAATATGGGAGAGAGCCCTTAAAATCAGGGATGCAGCAGGGAATTTTGCAAGCTATGAAGATCGCAACGTGTTCTGGAATTGTCATGCAGCGCAAGTATTCTATAAGCCAATTTGTTCGCCATTCAGTATGTATGAGATCATGAGGAAGCAACCCTTGATGCTATGAAATTTAAGAGAATGGTTCCTCCCTAGGCCATAGCTTCACAGCAGCGGTCTCATCAGCAGCAAGGCTCTGCTCTTACTTGCATGTCTTGCCAAGCCATAATCAGCAGGTGGTTTGATATACTCGTAAAGAAATAAAATCTAGTTTAGGAGCACGTGTATGAGAATTATTATTTTCTTTTTAATCCCATTACTAATAAATTAAAAGAGGTGACTGTTTTATTGTACGCCCACTTTCTGTTAACCTAGAGAGAGCACAGTGCATTCACAATGTTGGTGTGTTTTGATGCGGAAAAATATGTTTTGGTCCTTATATTTTTTTTTTTAATATTTGATCCTTGTAGTTTTAGTTGTTCATATTTCAATTATAAAAACTTGGGTTTTGGGTCCGAACCATCTAGACTTCGATTTTTGGTGGTTGAAATTTGTTATAGACATACGACATTTCATATGCTTGAATGGGCATTATGTTGTCTGTAAAACAAGCTTGTGAGTTTGGGCTTGGTTCTTTTGGCGCTTCACCTTTTATTTATTTATATTTATATTAAAATTATTTTTCAACAAAATTACAAAAATATATTTAAAAAATCATTTGGTTTTGTTGTAATTTAATTTCAAATAAGATTAGAGCTTTTAATTTATGGTAATATTAATAATTATTTTATATTTAATTATGTATGAATCTAATATCCTTATTTTAAAAAAAAAATCTCATGAATATTCAATGAAAATAATTTTTTTGTTACCATTAATTTTTATATAGTTTTCTCAAATTAATTATTCTTTTATTTTTATACAATCATCTTAAACTTATAAAAAAAAATCATTGAAACTTGCTTTTAAATCATGAAAATTTTTTATACAAAAAACCATGCTTCTAATAAAAAAGATGTTTATGTTAAAATAAAAAGAAATACATGAATAAGGAAAGAAAGTTTTGATAAAGGAATATTTTTCTTCCTCTTCATTTAAGTCATTACAATTCTCATGAAATATTTATTTTAATTGCCTTGAATTTTTACCTGAAGAAATGATTGATAAAAAAAATTCTTATAAAGAACATGAATTAAAAAAAAGGAATTTTAATTAAAGAAATATATATATTTTTAGAATTTTAATTATAGAGAATTCAATAATTATTTTAAAAAAGGATCATGTGGCATCTAAAATCACTAGGTTATTCCTTAAAATATGTTTGAATCATGGGTTTGCACTTGATACTAACGCTCTCTTACATTTAGAATTCTATAAGATTAGTTTTATTTTTTTTAGGACCAAAGTCATACTAGATTTATTAC
This sequence comes from Populus euphratica, assembly GCF_000495115.2. Classification (NCBI taxonomy): domain Eukaryota; kingdom Viridiplantae; phylum Streptophyta; class Magnoliopsida; order Malpighiales; family Salicaceae; genus Populus; species Populus euphratica. Next base: position 1,374,535 of record NW_011499892.1, read on the forward strand.
CCGAACATGCCTTGTTATTGGTAGAGCAAATTTTTTATTCTGTGTAAAAAAAGTATTAGAATAAAAAAAAATTCAAAATCTTGAGTAATTACTTCTAAACAATATGAAAATAAAACGCAACAACAATAAATAAACTGATAAAAAAATAAAAGATAAAAAGAATAGATTGAACATATTTGGATTATCAAACAATCTAATGTTAACCTAATAAAAAACAAATCATAAAAAATAACAAAGAAATAATAATAAAAAAACATAAGCTTTTTTTAAAAAAAACTCAAGTTAATCTCCAAAACTTGCAACTTGTTAAATTCTAAATCTAGATTCAATTAAAAAACTTAACTCTTAGCCAATTTAATTTTGAACAATGAAATTTTTGAAATATATTAATAAAAAAACTTGAAAAAATGAAAAAAAATGGCAAAAAATTTAATTTTAAAAGATCATATCAAGAAAAAAATATTAATATAAAAACTTATAAAAAAACACCAACAAAAAAAATTTGAATTAAAAAAAAAATTAGGACTAAACTTGAAAGATTAAAAAATTATAGGGGGTGAAATTAAAAATTATTTGTAATATAATAAATTATTTACAGATTAAAAAATAGTAGGGGGTGAAATAGAAGAACATTATAAAGGGCGAACCAAATAGAATTAAACTAAAAAAATAATAGAACAAACTTCTAAAAAAGGATAAAAAAATGAGAAAACGTTAATTTAGAAAAACATAAAGATAAAAAACCAATCAAACTCAACAAACCTCTTACCTGGTCTAGTCTCTAAAAATCACATCCCGTGAAAGCTTTGACTAGAATTCAGTTAAGAAACCTAATTCTCAACCAGTTTAATTTTGAAGCATGAGATTGAAAAACAATTAATTAAAAGAAGCTTGTAAAAGCAACAAAGTGAACAACGATAAAATTTGATAGAAAAAATTGAAGGAGGATACAATTTAATAAAAAAATTAAAAAAAATCTGAAATAAAATAAACAGTAATTAAAAGAATAAGAACCAGATTTTAAAAACTTGAAAAAAATAATAAGCAAACCCAGATAAACATCATAAACTTGATCAAATCTTAAAAACTTGCAACTAATGGAACCATGAATTTAGGTTTAATCAAGAAATTTATTATGGGTCAATTTAAAAATATCAATTTTAAAAACTTGTTAAAACAAACAAAAAGATGCAATCCAAAAAACATGAATGCAATTGATGGAAAAAAAGAATGGTGAAAACATTAAACAAAACCATTTTATAAAATGATCGCAAATAAAAACTTGTCATGGTAAAAAAAATTAGAAATTAAAAGAACATGGATTGAATTTGATAGGAGAAAAAAAGCAAAGGAGGTTGAAATCACAAAACAAAGTCAATTTAAAAACTGAATAAAAAATTAGAAATCAAAAGAATAAGAATCAAGATAAGAAAAATCATAAAAATAAAAATAAAAAAGAGATTAAATCTAAGAACCAACAAATTAAAAAGTTGTTTTTGAATTTTTAAGAGTTGATGTGAAAATCTAAATGGGGAGAGAGAGAAGAAAAGGGAAAGAAATAGTTGTTGACACCAAACTACTCTGAATGGTGTGACAATTGCTATCTTATCAGGCCGGGGTTACTAATGCCTTTCAAATGCTGCTCTGGAATATAGTATTTAATGGTTGTACAACCTTTCACGTGCTGTTAAAATAGCTTGGGGATTGTCCACGTACCCCAATAATTTTTTTTCTAGTAATATTTAATAAAAATAATTTACAAAAATATCCCTTAGTATCCTTAAAATTTACAATAAAAGCAAAGTAAAATGACATAAAATCCTTGGGTAAGAGTTTAATTGGTTTTGTATTTAAGGATACCAAAGTAATTACCATATTTCCAAAAAACATACAAAAATACCCTTGAGTAGTAGGTGTTAAATTATTTTATTCAAGGGTTAAATAAATAATTTTACTATGCATTGAAAAATAAAATTTATAAACCTCTAAAGACATTTATGTCATGGTTAAATAAAAGATAGTTTTGTTTTTGTTTTTTTATTGATTTTTTATGGATTTTTTTTAATTTTATCATTCAACATATGATTGATTTTTTATTAATTTTTTTTTAAATTTATAAAGTAATTTGATAAATTTTATTTTTTAATTTTATCATTCAACATTTGGTTAATTTTGAACTGGTCTCAAATGAGTATCATGATATTTGGTCGATACTCAATTTTACTAGTTTTTTGTTGTTGTTGTAGAATTAAATAAAAAATAATTTCAGAAAAAACGTTATTAAATCTAGTGGGGTGTATGATTTGAACCATGAGTTTGAGAGGTTCACCCATATTCACTTGAATCTTTTTTTTGTTCTTTTTTAATTAATTTTTTTTTATTTTTTTCCTTTAAGATTGTGTTGATTAGAAATTAAACTTCATCTTTTTTTTTAATTTACTTGTTATTGGTTTATCATGATCTCATGAATAGATTATGTATTTTATAGGTAATCTAAGTTGATCAAAATCAATCTAATAGACTGTCATACATTTTAATATTTTTTTAGAAATATTATCTAATATAAATATCAAATTTTGAATTTATAAATAATTTTTTTACTAAAAAAATACGAAAGCAAAGTCTAAATATTTTTTTAATGTTAAAAAAATTGATATAACATGTGACTTAGAGCCGATGAATTATCTAGTGTAATCTTATATTGTTTGT